>NC_069502.1:1079206044-1079441044 GCF_027579735.1 Bombina bombina | reverse complement strand
CCTGTAGTCTCGAAATCAGCCATATATAAGTTTGCATAAGCCGGGGCCACATTCACCCCATGGCTGTTCCAGCTATTTATAGAAAGTATTTCTGCTCAAAATGAAAGTAATTATATTCCAGGCACAAGCGTAGTAGTTCCAGGAGCATATCTTCTGGTGGCTCTATGTAGGGATACATCCTCAGCTGTCTTCGGATATAGTTCATACCCTCTCCATGAGGGATGACTGTGTATAGGCTAGTAACATCCAAGGTTACTAGCCACTCTTCCTCAGTAACACTCATGTTGTTCAACAGCTTGATCATTGTGGCTTGTGGTTTTACATATCACCCTGTCCCTTCTCTATTTGTTTTTAAGAGTGCACGAGACTGATTCCTGACAGCTGTCTGGGAGTGTGGAGTTCCTGTTTCCATGGTGACTAATACACACCAGCCTGATACACGTGGGCAGCAAAGTCGTGATGTAATTTCCAGGAACGCCAACGACAGCATTGTGGTCTAAGTCTCTGGGTGGCGGGTATAAGTAAGTATACACGGATTGTTTATTTGTAATCTTGTTTGAGGATGGGGGTGACCCCGAATCGTTACAGGTTGGAATAAAATTTGTTATTGTAAAGACCCAGTAAGTGCTGCATTCAATACTGACTTATATATATATATCTGTATATATTCATATAGATATATAGGTATAGATATATATTTTACAAAAAAATCATATGTGTATATATATATATATATATATATATAAACATTTTTAAATAAAAAGAATATTTTCTTCTATGGGAAAAATATTGGAATGTTAAATATTCATAACTTGCTTTAGTGCTGTAGGTCTAATGTGTGTCTGGTAAGTGTGCAAAGTGTTAAGTATTTTGTAAGTTGCGTGCTCCATTGAATACTATAGGGAAAATAAGTTAACACGGTCGCAATAGTCAAAGTCCTGAAGTTAGTGTGTATCGGGTTTTGCTTTTTTACTTTCAACTTGTAATACGTGCACTAACTTGCCGGCGTTTAAAGATTACTTCTAGCAAAGTTTTCACGCAAGTGGAAAAAAAATAGCGTGCCACTTGTTATCTAGCCCTAAATATTATACCGGATCAGCATTTATTAAACTAGAATGTCCCTTTTAATGCTATCAAAAATGATTTAAATAATATTAAATAGCCAAGTAAACCTAACTATTTTACTATCTCTCACTATATTTAGGGCACATGGCAAAGTTGGATGATCCTTTGGTAATGGAAACATAGAAGAACTCGTTTCAGAGTAATATGCATGATGGGAAACTGCCAATAACTATCCAAAAGCTATTTGTTAAAAAAGGGATACTTGTAATTTGAATACACGCTTCAAAATACCAAGATTTTGGCTCTTTTGTTAGTTTTATGAAGCGACACATATTTTCACTGATAAACACATATCAGGTGAGTCAGAGAAAATTAGTTTTTCTCCATTTAAACTTAAACATAACATTGAAAAGAAGCATTCTTGCTCAATCCTTGGATTAGTTTTTTTTTAAACAATCCTGTGTAATGGTAAATTGATCATTCCATGCCGTTACTCAAAATAATTTAATATCGTGAGAAAGGAGTGCCACTGAGAGGTGGGTGCAGCTAACAATGGGACTAATTTATCTAGAAGGTAGTTTGGATTTAGAAAAAAAAATCAGTAAATGGAAGCACGACCTGGAAAGGAAATCATACTGTTTGTAACGCATTGCCAAGAAAAACAAGCTCAAGGAACACAACACCAAATATACATGAAGTGACTTGCTAAAAAAAAAATAGAATTGCACAGGCAGAACGGGATAGAGCAGATTTATTTAACACAACAAAGTTTAAACACATGGGGAAAAAAAGTCTTAATGCTATGGTGCAGAAAAAGAGTTTACTGGATTAAAAAGATTCTTCAGAAAATTGCACGTTTAGCATTGTAAAAACAGCTATGCAGGTTTATAAAATGATATTTGTGTGTGTGTACTTGAGAAATAGTCATTTTTATTCCATAAAGATTCATAATATTCATTTAGAATGTTGATAACATTCCACTTAACCCATTATCCCATAGTCTTTTTATGGTAAAACTTTATCTATTTTGGTCAAAGGACAGGATCATTACAGGTCTGGGAACAGGTTGGGTTAGCTACAGGAAAAGTCTGTAACATGATAACTCTTTGCAGTGATACTGAGATGTCTTTCTCAGTTATTCTGGTATAATGCAAATTCTATGACCTAATTAAAAAATATGAGAGAAAGAATTTTAAAACAGGTAGAAAAGCATTGCAAATGTAAAATTAAATTATATTTTTGTGCTTCCTACTACAATCTGGTAGAAGAGATTTTCCAATGCAGTAAGTGATTTTAAAATGAAAGCCATTTTAGTCAGCAATATGCTTTTTTGTGAACACGGAATTGAGAGTTGGCACTAGCGGTATTCCAGTTAATTATTCCAATTCATCAGGGAATACTTATTGAACAACTTTTTGTAGGATTTTTAGATTTTTCTATTCTAACAGTCTTCTTTATTTTGAGATTATGCATTCCTTAGACACGTGCAAAACACTAATTTTATTCAAAATAAAAATAAACATCACCTTTAATGAATAAACTAAGGTGGTAGGAATGCGGATGCTGCAAAGAAATAAAAATAAAAAAAAGAAACTTTCATTTGTTCATGACATTAAAACGGTTGCTCCAAATGAGGTAAAAGCTTTTCTGCAGGCAGGAATAGGTTCAAAACATCATATTTACAATATTTAGGAGAGAAAGGCTTTAGAAGTTACAATGTATGCTATTCAATGACGATATGCAGCAATTTAATTATTATTTGATTGATTCCCGTGTCAGCCAACAAGTATTTCAGATTATTTTTTGTTTCTGGACAATCCTGGCCCGATAAAGAAAAGAAAAAAAAAACTTTTTGTGTTGCTGCTGGTTTGTAGCAGTATCACTAACTATTATTTTACCTTTATCTAAGTATAAACTGCTGTTTAGCTGCTCTGAAATGATTCCCCATACAAAATAAGGGACTTTTAAATAATGTAAAAATTGCATTACTTTGCACTTAAAGGGACATACAACCCAACATTTTTAATGATTCAGATAGAGAATACAATTTTTTTTAAAAGTTTCCACTGTATTTCTATTATCAAATTTGCTTTGTTCTCTTGTTATTCTTTGTTGAAGCAATATCTAGATAGGTAGCGCACACATGTCTGGAGCACTATATAACAGGAAATAGTGCTGCCATCTAGTGCTCTTGCTAATTTATAACATTGTTGCAGAACTGCTGCCATATAGTGCTGCAGACACGTGCGCACGCCTGAACTTACCTTCCTGCTTTTCAACAGAGGATACAAAAAAAACAAACGGCTAGATTACGAGTTTTGTGTTAGGCTGAAAAAGCAGCATTAACAGGTCCTAACACTGCTTCTTCACTACCGCTGGTATTACGAGTCTTGCAGGTTTAGGGGCACCGCACACTTTTTTGGCCTTACCGCAAAGTGACTTACGTAAACTTTGCAAACCCTTTTTTCTATGGGACTTCCATAGCGCCGGAATTACGAGTCTGTCCTGGGAGGCCAAAAAGTGAGCGATACAGCCTATCCCGTCAAGATCCCTAACGCATTCTAAAGTCAGTAGTTATGAGTTTTACACTACAACGCTGTAGCATAAAACTTTTTGTAGGATTTTTAGATTTTTCTATTCTAACAGTCTTCTTTATTTTGAGATTATGCATTCCTTAGACACGTGCAAAACACTAATTTTATTCAAAATAAAAATAAACATCACCTTTAATGAATAAACTAAGGTGGTAGGAATGCGGATGCTGCAAAGAAATAAAAATAAAAAAAAGAACGTTTCATTTGTTCATGACATTAAAACGGTTGCTCCAAATGAGGTAAAAGCTTTTCTGCAGGCAGGAATAGGTTCAAAACATCATATTTACAATATTTAGGAGAGAAAGGCTTTAGAAGTTACAATGTATGCTATTCAATGACGATATGCAGCAATTTAATTATTATTTGATTGATTCCCGTGTCAGCCAACAAGTATTTCAGATTATTTTTTGTTTCTGGACAATCCTGGCCCGATAAAGAAAAGAAAAAAAAAACTTTTTGTGTTGCTGCTGGTTTGTAGCAGTATCACTAACTATTATTTTACCTTTATCTAAGTATAAACTGCTGTTTAGCTGCTCTGAAATGATTCCCCATACAAAATAAGGGACTTTTAAATAATGTAAAAATTGCATTACTTTGCACTTAAAGGGACATACAACCCAACATTTTTAATGATTCAGATAGAGAATACAATTTTTTTTAAAAGTTTCCACTGTATTTCTATTATCAAATTTGCTTTGTTCTCTTGTTATTCTTTGTTGAAGCAATATCTAGATAGGTAGCGCACACATGTCTGGAGCACTATATAACAGGAAATAGTGCTGCCATCTAGTGCTCTTGCTAATTTATAACATTGTTGCAGAACTGCTGCCATATAGTGCTGCAGACACGTGCGCACGCCTGAACTTACCTTCCTGCTTTTCAACAGAGGATACAAAAAAAACAAACGGCTAGATTACGAGTTTTGTGTTAGGCTGAAAAAGCAGCATTAACAGGTCCTAACGCTGCTTCTTCACTACCGCTGGTATTACGAGTCTTGCAGGTTTAGGGGCACCGCACACTTTTTTGGCCTTACCGCAAAGTGACTTACGTAAACTTTGCAAACCCTTTTTCCTATGGGACTTCCATAGCGCCGGAATTACGAGTCTGTCCTGGGAGGCCAAAAAGTGAGCGATACAGCCTATCCCGTCAAGATCCCTAACGCATTCTAAAGTCAGTAGTTATGAGTTTTACACTACAACGCTGTAGCATAAAACTCATAACTAAAGTGCTAAAAAGTACACTAACACCCATACACTACTTATTAACCCCTAAACCGAGGCTCTCCCGCATTGCAAACCCTATAATAAAATTTTTAACCCCTAATCTGCCGCTCCGGACATTGCCTCCACTAGATATAAACATATTAACCCCTAAACCGCCGCACTCCCGCCTCGCAAACACTACTTAAATAATATTAACTCCTAATCTTCCACCCCTAACATCGCCGCCACCTACATTATATTTATTAACCCCTAATCTGCCACCCCCAACGTAGCCGCCACTATATTAAATTTATTAACCCCTAAACCTAAGTCTAACCCTAACACCCCCCTAACTTAAATATCATTTAAATAAATCTAAATAAAATTACTATCATTAACTACATTATTCCTATTTAAAACTAAATACTTACCTATAAAATACACCCTAAGCTTGCTACAATATAACTAATAGTTACATTGTAGCTATCTTAGGGTTTATTTTTATTTTACAGGCAAGTTTGTATTTATTTTAGCTAGGTAGAATAGTTATTAAATAGTTATTAACTATTTAATAAAATATAGAAAAAACAACACTAGAAAAAGTGTGTTTTAGGAAAAAAGAGAGGTGCGCCTATTCAATGCTATTCCTAAGGTGAAAGTTATAATTATGATATTTTCTATTATTTTCTGTAAAGAATATATAATAAACAATAATACAACACTAAAATTATATATATATATATAAATGATCAACAAATGAAATATAATAAATACTTATTGGATTCCTCGGTATTGATATACAGAAAAAGAAATGTCCATGTATATTCAGTATACTGAAAAGTCCCACAATTCTTGAGAAATTAAACAGTGTAGATAGCCCCAGGAATCAGCAGTTCTCTCCAAAATATACGTAGAAATGAAGCTTGGTCCTGGGAATGACAAAAGAGGGAAGAGGCGCTCTGGTGCAGATAAACCCAATAATGAGTGAGATTTCCAATAAAAGAGAAGTACTAATACTCACAAAGGTAATTGCACTTCCAGTGCAATAATCCACAAGCCGAAACTTCTGAGCCGTTCGGCTGACTCTTTCTCTCCCGGCAACAATCAGGCCCCGGTATGCTCCCGGCGACAATCTGGCCCCTAAGAGAAATGAAGCATAGAACACCTTTGGTGCAGATAACCCTGACCAATATGGAACTACTATCAGTGGGTAGGTGTAAATACTCACAAACGTATTGAATTGTGGGACTTTTCAGTATACTGAATATACATGGACATTTCTTTTTCTGTATATCAATACCGAGGAATCCAATAAGTATTTATTATATTTCATTTGTTGATCATTTATATATATATATATAATTTTAGTGTTGTATTATTGTTTATTATATATTCTTTACAGAAAATAATAGAAAATATCATAATTATAACTTTCACCTTAGGAATAGCATTGAATAGGCGCACCTCTCTTTTTTCCTAAAACACACTTTTTCTAGTGTTGTTTTTTCTATATTTTATTACCATCACCACACACGGTTGTTAGAGGTCTCAGGGCAGCCATCATGCTATCGGTTAATGAACGTATTAACAAAAGGCTTACATTAGTTTCGTCAGTGTCTCCCACCAATCCTGCACTCTGTGAAAATACTGATACTGATAATTTATCAATACATTCATCCTTTTCCAAACTTGAGGAACTTATAAATACTGAGTGCAGACATTGGTGGGATGCCGAGATGCTGAGGAAATATATAGAAAAGAAACAAATCCCTAGGGGGTTGAGAATTTTTAAAAATTGTTCCTTCAAAGATGACACTGAATTATTATCTAAATGGGAAGAGGCCCTAGGGGATTGCTCCATACGTCTAATGAAAATCTTAATATCACATAGAGAATCCTTAGTCGCCAAAGTTACATTAGAAATTGAGAAATTACAACTACACTTAGAACAATTCAAAACATCCACTGAATATGAAGAACTTAATAAATTAACACTACAGAAAATAGATAACTATCAAAAAGAACTTCTAGAAAATAAAAATAGGAAACTATTACGAGATGAGGGCGATTATAATAGAGGCGAAATTCACACTTACAATCATGGAAGATCTAGAAATAGAAACAGACAACATAACAGATATAATACTCAATCTTCTAATAGAATTAATCAAGAAATTGGAGTAAGTACCCAACCCTTAGTGAATCTGTCTGATATACAACAGTCGAATATTCAGCCGAATATTCAGCCTAATAGTGGTAACAACTTTGGTAACAGTGAATGGACTGTTGTAGACAGAGGAAACCATTATAGAAATAATAACAATCACAATAGGATCAAACATACAGTACAACATAATCGGACACATCAATATTCCAACTCTTATGCTAACCCTACAAATCTGCACCATCAAGGAAACACATCTTCCTATTACTCTCCACAACATTCTATGCATTCTACGAGAACAAATAATGATAGTTATAATAGACCTGTCTGGCACAACTCAAATTTCAGGAGCGACACTGATAACAGACGAGAGTTTAATAGAAGAGAATCATATGACCACCCCACATGCCCTAATATTCCAATATCTAATAGATTTGAAATATTAAGTGAGCCCATGGCCCCTTTAAGGGCTGATATGGGAAGACAAACTATACCAGCGAATAATGAGATTTTTAATGAGAGGACCCACCAAACTGAAGTAGAGAATACTGTTTTTTTAGAACAAAGACAGAGACCACAATCTTGGTCCCAGAGAAAAATTGCAAGCTATTTAGAGCCAATTACTACACAGACTCAATTCCAAAAAGGAAAGCGACCTTACACAGACGGGGGTGCAGAGGGCGTGGGACCACCCACAAAAAAACAAGACTACAAAAATTAAGTAAGGGTATATACAATTTATCAACTCATAACTTGACTGACGATGAGATTCGAGTATTGGGAAAGGGATTATCTTACAGTCCTTCAAATTTGCATAACCCTTTTAATTTGTTTGTGGACTTAAATAGATACATACAGAAACTCACATTGCAAAAGTATTTTGCTGAGAAGAGTCTGAAAGAATCTAATGCTTTACCTATCCTGACAGATACTATGGAAGCCAGAATTACTTCTGGTTTTCCAACTTATGAACCTGACACTCTTCTGGAACAACTAAATGAGGGTTTTATACAGACAGGTTTTAGAAACAAGTCAAACTTTAATCCACAGATTTCTAACGACTCTTATATTGAAATTTTTAAAGAACTGGTCCTAGAAGAGTTAGAACAGCTTCCCAAAAATATTTCTAATCGAAATTTATTTCCAAATGAATTAAAAGCCTTAGATACATTAAAAAATAATACTGAACTAATAATCCGCCAGGCCGACAAAGGGGGCGGTATAGTCCTACAGAATCGTAGTGATTACATAAAAGAAGCCAACCGTATTTTGGAGGATAAGACCTACTATTCACTCCTTAAAGAAGACCCTACACCTAGGTATTTACAGACCCTTACGGGCCTAATTAATTTCGCCCATCAGGAGGGTATTGTATCCAAAAGAGAAAGGGAATTCTTGATCCCAAAGGAGCCTGCCTGTGCATTCTATTACCATTTGCCGAAAATCCATAAGGATACGGCGAACCCCCCGGGAAGACCTATAATAGCGGGCATAGGCAGCCTCACAGAAAACGTTTCAGCATACATAGACTTCTTCCTCCAGAAATATGTCACTAACCTCGAATCATACATTAGAGATTCATCTGACCTTCTGGAGAAACTTACACATATTTCCATCACAGATGATCTATTATGGATAACCTGTGATGTAGAAGCGCTCTATTCTAACATCCCTCATAATCAAGGTGTAATAGCAATCTCCAGCTATTTGGAAGAAGATCTATATATTCCACCATTGCAAAAACAATTTATTTTACAATTAATTTTATTTGTTTTACAACACAATTATTTTCTGTTCCAAGATAAATATTTTTTACAGATCAAAGGAACCGCCATGGGCACCAGGTTCGCCCCTAGTTTTGCAAATTTGTATATGGGTAGTTTCGAGAATCAATTTATTTACCAATCTGAATTCGGGGCGAACCTGGTGTTCTATGGTAGGTTCATAGACGACCTTATATTTTTGTGGAATGGCTCTAAAGACAAAGCAGTAGAATTTATTAACCATCTAAATAACAATGATAGGGGACTTAGATTTACAAGCTGCATACATTCAGAGAGTGTAGTCTTTTTGGACTTGAGTTTGTGTTTTAATGGCAACGGTGGAATCAATAGTTCTACCCACTTCAAAACTGTGGACAGTAACAGTTACTTAGATTATTCCAGTAATCATTACCACCCTTGGAAAAGGAATGTCCCATATGGGCAATTTAAAAGAATAAGGAGAAATTGTAGTTTACTAACAGATTACGATAAACAAAGCCTTATTCTTAAAGAGAGATTCAAGGAAAAACACTATCCGATGGAACTTATTGAGTCCAGTTATCAAAGAGCAAGAAATGAAAGAAGGGAAAATTATTTTGTCCAGGTAAAAGACAATAAACAAACAAAATTGCGAAGTTTTAAGTATTTTAATAAAAGTTTTTATATTGTTCTACCTTGCTTTGAACTGTTCTTTTCCACTGGACTTGTGAGAGCAATAGCCACATTTTTTGGAAGTCAGCCGAACGGCTTTATAAAGTTTCGGTCCGCTCGATATTGCACTGATTGTGCACACACGTTTGTGAGTATTTACACCTACCCACTGATAGTAGTTCCATATTGGTCAGGGTTATCTGCACCAAAGGTGTTCTATGCTTCATTTCTCTTAGGGGCCAGATTGTCGCCGGGAGCATACCGGGGCCTGATTGTTGCCGGGAGCATACCGGGAGAGAAAGAGTCAGCCGAACGGCTCAGAAGTTTCGGCTTGTGGATTATTGCACTGGAAGTGCAATTACCTTTGTGAGTATTAGTACTTCTCTTTTATTGGAAATCTCACTCATTATTGGGTTTATCTGCACCAGAGCGCCTCTTCCCTCTTTTGTCATTCCCAGGACCAAGCTTCATTTCTACGTATATTTTGGAGAGAGCTGCTGATTCCTGGGGCTATCTACACTGTTTAATTTCTCAAGAATTGTGGGACTTTTCAGTATACTGAATATACATGGACATTTCTTTTTCTGTATATCAATACCGAGGAATCCAATAAGTATTTATTATATTTCATTTGTTGATCATTTATATATATATATATAATTTTAGTGTTGTATTATTGTTTATTATATATTCTTTACAGAAAATAATAGAAAATATCATAATTATAACTTTCACCTTAGGAATAGCATTGAATAGGCGCACCTCTCTTTTTTCCTAAAACACACTTTTTCTAGTGTTGTTTTTTCTATATTTTATTACCATCACCACACACGGTTGTTAGAGGTCTCAGGGCAGCCATCATGCTATCGGTTAATGAACGTATTAACAAAAGGCTTACATTAGTTTCGTCAGTGTCTCCCACCAATCCTGCACTCTGTGAAAATACTGATACTGATAATTTATCAATACATTCATCCTTTTCCAAACTTGAGGAACTTATAAATACTGAGTGCAGACATTGGTGGGATGCCGAGATGCTGAGGAAATATATAGAAAAGAAACAAATCCCTAGGGGGTTGAGAATTTTTAAAAATTGTTCCTTCAAAGATGACACTGAATTATTATCTAAATGGGAAGAGGCCCTAGGGGATTGCTCCATACGTCTAATGAAAATCTTAATATCACATAGAGAATCCTTAGTCGCCAAAGTTACATTAGAAATTGAGAAATTACAACTACACTTAGAACAATTCAAAACATCCACTGAATATGAAGAACTTAATAAATTAACACTACAGAAAATAGATAACTATCAAAAAGAACTTCTAGAAAATAAAAATAGGAAACTATTACGAGATGAGGGCGATTATAATAGAGGCGAAATTCACACTTACAATCATGGAAGATCTAGAAATAGAAACAGACAACATAACAGATATAATACTCAATCTTCTAATAGAATTAATCAAGAAATTGGAGTAAGTACCCAACCCTTAGTGAATCTGTCTGATATACAACAGTCGAATATTCAGCCGAATATTCAGCCTAATAGTGGTAACAACTTTGGTAACAGTGAATGGACTGTTGTAGACAGAGGAAACCATTATAGAAATAATAACAATCACAATAGGATCAAACATACAGTACAACATAATCGGACACATCAATATTCCAACTCTTATGCTAACCCTACAAATCTGCACCATCAAGGAAACACATCTTCCTATTACTCTCCACAACATTCTATGCATTCTACGAGAACAAATAATGATAGTTATAATAGACCTGTCTGGCACAACTCAAATTTCAGGAGCGACACTGATAACAGACGAGAGTTTAATAGAAGAGAATCATATGACCACCCCACATGCCCTAATATTCCAATATCTAATAGATTTGAAATATTAAGTGAGCCCATGGCCCCTTTAAGGGCTGATATGGGAAGACAAACTATACCAGCGAATAATGAGATTTTTAATGAGAGGACCCACCAAACTGAAGTAGAGAATACTGTTTTTTTAGAACAAAGACAGAGACCACAATCTTGGTCCCAGAGAAAAATTGCAAGCTATTTAGAGCCAATTACTACACAGACTCAATTCCAAAAAGGAAAGCGACCTTACACAGACGGGGGTGCAGAGGGCGTGGGACCACCCACAAAAAAACAAGACTACAAAAATTAAGTAAGGGTATATACAATTTATCAACTCATAACTTGACTGACGATGAGATTCGAGTATTGGGAAAGGGATTATCTTACAGTCCTTCAAATTTGCATAACCCTTTTAATTTGTTTGTGGACTTAAATAGATACATACAGAAACTCACATTGCAAAAGTATTTTGCTGAGAAGAGTCTGAAAGAATCTAATGCTTTACCTATCCTGACAGATACTATGGAAGCCAGAATTACTTCTGGTTTTCCAACTTATGAACCTGACACTCTTCTGGAACAACTAAATGAGGGTTTTATACAGACAGGTTTTAGAAACAAGTCAAACTTTAATCCACAGATTTCTAACGACTCTTATATTGAAATTTTTAAAGAACTGGTCCTAGAAGAGTTAGAACAGCTTCCCAAAAATATTTCTAATCGAAATTTATTTCCAAATGAATTAAAAGCCTTAGATACATTAAAAAATAATACTGAACTAATAATCCGCCAGGCCGACAAAGGGGGCGGTATAGTCCTACAGAATCGTAGTGATTACATAAAAGAAGCCAACCGTATTTTGGAGGATAAGACCTACTATTCACTCCTTAAAGAAGACCCTACACCTAGGTATTTACAGACCCTTACGGGCCTAATTAATTTCGCCCATCAGGAGGGTATTGTATCCAAAAGAGAAAGGGAATTCTTGATCCCAAAGGAGCCTGCCTGTGCATTCTATTACCATTTGCCGAAAATCCATAAGGATACGGCGAACCCCCCGGGAAGACCTATAATAGCGGGCATAGGCAGCCTCACAGAAAACGTTTCAGCATACATAGACTTCTTCCTCCAGAAATATGTCACTAACCTCGAATCATACATTAGAGATTCATCTGACCTTCTGGAGAAACTTACACATATTTCCATCACAGATGATCTATTATGGATAACCTGTGATGTAGAAGCGCTCTATTCTAACATCCCTCATAATCAAGGTGTAATAGCAATCTCCAGCTATTTGGAAGAAGATCTATATATTCCACCATTGCAAAAACAATTTATTTTACAATTAATTTTATTTGTTTTACAACACAATTATTTTCTGTTCCAAGATAAATATTTTTTACAGATCAAAGGAACCGCCATGGGCACCAGGTTCGCCCCTAGTTTTGCAAATTTGTATATGGGTAGTTTCGAGAATCAATTTATTTACCAATCTGAATTCGGGGCGAACCTGGTGTTCTATGGTAGGTTCATAGACGACCTTATATTTTTGTGGAATGGCTCTAAAGACAAAGCAGTAGAATTTATTAACCATCTAAATAACAATGATAGGGGACTTAGATTTACAAGCTGCATACATTCAGAGAGTGTAGTCTTTTTGGACTTGAGTTTGTGTTTTAATGGCAACGGTGGAATCAATAGTTCTACCCACTTCAAAACTGTGGACAGTAACAGTTACTTAGATTATTCCAGTAATCATTACCACCCTTGGAAAAGGAATGTCCCATATGGGCAATTTAAAAGAATAAGGAGAAATTGTAGTTTACTAACAGATTACGATAAACAAAGCCTTATTCTTAAAGAGAGATTCAAGGAAAAACACTATCCGATGGAACTTATTGAGTCCAGTTATCAAAGAGCAAGAAATGAAAGAAGGGAAAATTATTTTGTCCAGGTAAAAGACAATAAACAAACAAAATTGCGAAGTTTTAAGTATTTTAATAAAAGTTTTTATATTGTTCTACCTTGCTTTGAACTGTTCTTTTCCACTGGACTTGTGAGAGCAATAGCCACATTTTTTGGAAGTCAGCCGAACGGCTTTATAAAGTTTCGGTCCGCTCGATATTGCACTGATTGTGCACACACGTTTGTGAGTATTTACACCTACCCACTGATAGTAGTTCCATATTGGTCAGGGTTATCTGCACCAAAGGTGTTCTATGCTTCATTTCTCTTAGGGGCCAGATTGTCGCCGGGAGCATACCGGGGCCTGATTGTTGCCGGGAGCATACCGGGAGAGAAAGAGTCAGCCGAACGGCTCAGAAGTTTCGGCTTGTGGATTATTGCACTGGAAGTGCAATTACCTTTGTGAGCATTAGTACTTCTCTTTTATTGGAAATCTCACTCATTATTGGGTTTATCTGCACCAGAGCGCCTCTTCCCTCTTTTGTCATTCCCAGGACCAAGCTTCATTAACTATTTAATAACTACCTAGCTAAAATAAATACAAATTTACCTAACCTAAGTTACACTAACACCTAACACTACACTACAATTACATAAATTAACTACATTAAATACAATCAAATAAATTAAATTAAATTAGCTAAATCACAAAAAACCCACTAAATTACAGAAAATAAAAAACAAATTACAGATCTTTAAACTAATTACACCTAATCTAATAGCCCTATCAAAATAAAAAAGCCCCCCCAAAATAAAAAATAAAAACCTAGCCTAAACTAAACTACAAATAGCCCTTAAAAGGGCTTTTTGCGGGGCATTGCCCCAAAGAAATCAACTCTTTTTCCTGTAAATAAAAATAAAAACATCCCACCAACAGTAAAACCCACCACCCACACAACCAACCCCCCAAATAAAATACTAACTAAAAAAACCTAAGCTCCCCATTGCCCTGAAAAGGGCATTTGGATGGGTATTGTCCTTAAAAGGGCATTTAGCTCTATTGCAGGCCCTAAGCCCTAACCTATAAAAAAACCCACCCAATACACCCTTAAAAAATCCTAACACTAACCCCCGAAGATTCACTTACCGGGAGAAGTCTTCATCCAAGCGGCAAGATGTCCTCAACAAAGCCGGCAGAAGTGGTCCTCCAGACGGGCAGAAGTCTTCATTCAGACAGCATCTTCTATTTTCATAAATATATCTCTTTAAGTGACGTCATCCAAGATGGCGTCCCTTAGATTCCGATAGAAATCAGCCAATCGGAATCTAAGGGACGCCATCTTGGATGATGTCACTTAAAGAGATATATTTATTCAGCAAGAAGACTTTGTTGGAAGAGGATGTTTCGCATCGGATGTCTTGAAGATGGACCCACTCCGCGCCGGAAGGATGAAGATAGAAGATGCCGTCTGGATGAAGACTTCTGCCCGTCTGGAGGACCACTTCTGCCGGCTTCGTTGAGGACATCTTGCTGCTTGGATGAAGACTTCTCCCGGTAAGTGAATCTTCGAGGGTTAGTGTTAGGATTTTTTTAAGGCTGTATTGGGTTGGTTTATTTTTTAGGTTAGGGCTTTGGGACTGCAATAGAGCTAAATGCCCTTTTAAGGGCAATGCCCATCCAAATGCCCTTTTCAGGGCAATGGGGAGCTTAGGTTTTTTTAGTTAGTATTTTATTTGGGGGGTTGGTTGTGTGGGTGGTGGGTTTTACTGTTGGGGGGTTGTTTGTATTTTTTTTTTACAGGAAAAAGAGCTGATTTCTTTGGGGCAATGCCCCGCAAAAGGCCCTTTTAAGGGCTATTGGTAGTTTAGTTTAGGCTAGGGTTTTTTTTTATTTTGGGGGGGCTTTTTTTGATAGGGCTATTAGATTAGTTTAAAGATCTTGTAATTTGTTTTTTATTTTCTGTAATTTAGTGTTTGTTTGTTTTTATGATTTAGCTAATTTAATTTATTTAATTGTATTTAATGTAGGTAATTTATTTATTTATTTCAAATTTTCTTTATTGAAAACAAAGGTACAGTACAGCCAATATGTGTTAGATACATAGCAATAACCATGACATAATACGTACAATAGATGTTCAAAACAGAAAATTCTCAAGTATAAAGCTAATGGCATGTACCTATGTATACAACAACTGGATAATCTCGTCAAAACCTTTGTCAACCTCAATACTGTAAAACAAGTATAGCTTCATTGATTTTCTCCCTTTATTTTAATACCATCAACTGCCGCTAACTTACTTCAAACTCGGGAGGGGACAGGGGAAAAAGAAACATATTGAAACCTTAAAATTAAGAACATGTGATCATATCCAATTTTTAAGGTGATCCCCTGACCTTTGTCCAGCCTATGTGTGTAGGGGAGGTGGAAGGGAAGGAGGAGGAAGGGAAGATCATTAAAGGAGTCATATGAAAAAGGGGGGAGGGAGAGAGAGGGAAAGGAGAAGAGAGGGGGGAGAAAAAAAAAGGGGGGGAAGTATTTTGTAATGTTTATGTTGTCTTTAGTTCTAATATCCAGTCCGCTACAGTATCAGTGTTCCAAGAATATATTGCATTGTCTCACAACTAGGTTCCATTTAGTCCTACACATTTTGGAACCATTCAGTCCAGATCACCCAATAGTCCTCCATGCGCTCTAATGAGCTGTAGACAAATTTTTCCATTTTAGCTAAGAAGTGTATCACCTCACATACATCCGATATTGAGGGTGGTTCAGTTTGCTTCCAAGCCCTGGCAATGCACAGCTTGGTCGCAGAAATTATATAAATCACAAGTTGTTTAGTATACCTAGGTAGCCCATCACCAAAAACATGAAAGAGAGCACATTGAGGCGTCAGTGTTCCATCTATATTTATGGAGTGCTGGAGTACTTCCACGTCTTTCCATAGAGTACATATTTTTGGGCAGGTCCACCATATATGAGGGTCAGAACCTTCCACTCCGCACTGTCTCCAGCAAGCCGGGGAGGAACCCGCAAACATCTTAGACAGTCTGGTAGGAACCCTGTACCATCTCAATAATAGCTTTATGTACCCTTCAAATATTGTCACACAGTGTATTGTTTTCTTCGTTAAAGTCACCGCATTACTGAGATCTAAATCTGATATTTCTAGATTTAGCTCTCTGCACCACATTTTGATCTGTCCCATGAGACCTAAGGAGTGATCTTTCAACAGGGCCCTGTAGTGGAATGTGAGGGGCTTATATGTCCCCAACCCTCCCATCCATCTCTCCTCCCCTTTAGAGTATAGTCTGAGGGCTTGTCCGGAAAATTTCCAAGAATTCAGTAGACTGAGCATTCTGCAACACTCAAACTGAAACCATAGTGGAGGGTCATTCAACAAATCTATGACCTGAGGGACCGTCAGCAGTTTGTTATTAAAAAATAGTTGTTCAACTAATCTAAATTGTTTTTCAATCCAAAATTCCACGTGAATATTGGGGAGGTCCCACATCAGGCCTCTCAGATGGTGAATAGGGGACGGGTGTGGAGCAATCTCTGATGATGTCTAAGAACATGCCACATATGAATGTTTTGTTGAACTTTAGCATTTTCTATTTTATCGACCAAAGATTTATAGCTCGGAACCCACAGGGTACTTGGCAAGTCAAGACCGATAGGCAAGTACAGTTCTTCCAATCTATACCACCCCGGCCGCTCCACTGTAGAACTTTATGGCTAATACGTGGGGCCTTATGCATCCAGACATACCTAGTAAAAATCTAATGAATGTGTTGCAGTATAGCATGCAGGATATTTAAAGGGATGCACCGGAACAAGTACAGGGCTTTAGGGAGTAAAGACATTTTTACAGTGGCCACTCGTCCAAGCCAAGAAATCTCTCTAAAATCCCACCTGTTTGTTAGAGATTTTAACTCCGCGGTTAAAGCATCAAAGTTTAATATAATCAACTTGGCCACATCAGCACTCAATTTGATACCTAAATGCGTTATGGACTCTTTGGACCATTGAAAATTATATTTCTTCTGCAGAGTAGTCAACTGCTCTTGAGAAATATTAATACCGTATTCCAAGAAGTTAAAAACCGCTTGTATTGAAGAGGTGGGATTTGCGAGGAGGAGAGTAACAATCTTTTCCTGTTTAGTGCCCATGAGTAGTCCCGTTATTTCAGGTGAATTCCGGATCACTTGCGCGAGCGGCTCCATAGCAAGAGCAAATATCAGAGGGGACAGTGGGTATCCCTGCCTGGTACCATTAGAAATGGATATTGTCGGAGAGCAAAAGCCCATCCCTCTCACCTTAGCACAAGGGTTCGAATACAAAACCTTGATCATGTTAATAGCTTTAGGCGGGAATCCAAAGGCTTTCAAAACCTCCCAAAGGTAGTCCCATCTGACCCTGTCAAATGCCTTTTCGGCATCAAGCGACAGGGCCATCAGGGGCACCCCGGATCTCTTTGTCTCTGAGAAAATTGTAATTAATCGTTGAGTGTTGTCTGGCCTTTTACAAACCCTACCTGATCTACTTGGATCAGGGACGGCAACATACACGCCAATCTATCTTCTATAAGCTTGGAGTATAACTTTGTGTCAGCATTAATTAGCGAGATATGACTGAAATTACAACAATAGGAGGAATCTTTTCCAGGTTTAGGAATAGCTATAATGGTTGCCTCTAGGTTTTCTTTTAAGATTCTTCCCTCCGAGCCAACTTCATTGAACACTTGACACAGTATAGTTTGTAACTGTGTGTGTAGTTTTTTGTAGAATTGGCCCGAGAACCCATCTGGGCCTGGAGCTTTATTGTTCTTCAATTGTTTCATTGCTTGTCCTATCTCCGACGTAGTGAAAGGTTCCAGTAGCTTATCACAATCATCCTCCTACATCGAGGGCAGCTTAAGCCGACCCAGAAAAGAAGATATATCTGTGACTATTGCCGCTCTAGGTTTTTCGCAGGAATCAATATTGTATAGGTGTCTGTAAAAGTCTGTGAAAGCCTTCCCTATATCATCTGGTGCATACATCCTCTGTCCCCCATGGTTAATATAGGGAATTCTAGAGGCAGCCGCCTGATTTTTTAATTTTCTCGCCAACATTGAGCCCGCTTTATTGCTCTTGGAGTACATGATAACTTTGAATTTGGAGAATGCCTGTTTAATTCTTTCCAATTCCATATTTTTAATTTGAGACTTTAGGCGTAGAATGTCATCCAATAGGCTGTTTGTGGGGGCCAGTTTATTCTGCTTCTCTTTTGTTCTTAATTCACAAGCCAGTTTGCCTAGCGGAGCACCCCGCTCTTTTTTTAAGGGAAATGAAGTATATAGAAAGCTTTATGTATGGTAATTATTATCCAAAAGCAAAGCCCCTGGATACCTACGTGCTGACAAATCCCTTAAGTGGACCCGTCAGTAACTTAGTGTATAACTACAAAGCTCCTGTTCAGAGTCTGGGTTATCGTTCTATTACTTAACTTCCTAATTGTTGGCCTCTATCTTACGCATGCATGCCCTTGAATGCAAGTAAAAACCAGTGTAGCGTGTTAACAATGACATGTGCATCAAACAAAACTAGTCAGCATTCAGCATACCCTAAGCCATGGAATTATATAACTTACTGCCAAGACTATCAATAACCGCAACTCTCTAGTTTAAAAATATCATATACAAACATACATTTTGACTTAAACCTGTGAAAGGAAAAAAAATGAGTACATCTGTTGTAGAGCATATTCGTGGCACATGAGCGGCCACCAGTGTGAACAGCATTGCAAAACATAATTACCTAGCTATATTTCAATACCTCTGTGTTCCCATGTTCCCACATAGGTTTTTAGAAATATGCCTATGTCCCATTTGCCAGCTATTAGATTAGTATCTGTTTCTGGACAGTATTGTTAAAGAAAGGTAATCTACATGAACTTCCCCATATAGGGTAATCTGTTACTGAAGAGCAAAATTTTCAACATACGCTCCACTACCAGTTAAATGAGGAAATCAGAACATATATATAAAATATAACTAATCGTCTTTCAATATACCCTAAACCATGGCAATATGGCCTGTTGTCATGAGCGTCAAAAACCTCACCTCACCAGCTTGAAAATAACATATACATACAGTCATTTTGACAAAAACCTGTGAAAGAAAAAGTTAGTGCATTTGTTGTGAAACATATCTGTGGCACATTGGCGACATTCATAAACCTTTGAGAGTAAAAACGAGTACAGCAAGCTTTAAGTAACTTTGAGTCTCATCAGCGACCTTGACTATAACAAACTGTCTAAAATGTCATTACAGCCAGTTTCTAGAGGGCATAGCCACCAGGACAACTTTGGACCATGTGAGGTCATATTCCAAAGTTAAAGAGGAAGAATCTTACTAGGCCTTTTACTGAGGGCATCACAATTATTCCCTTAGCTGTGGGAACCTTGCTAAAAGAGAGAAAAGAGTCACATAACAATAAGAAATATAACAAGGTCAAAAATATACTCATCAGTCCTTAACTTTCAGGGGGTTCTCTATCTGATCTGATGCAAGCTGGTCCGTAGTGAAGCTTTGTCTCTGCGGGAGAGGTCTCCATTCAAAAGTTTCCGGCGCAGGACAGAAGATGATGCACTGTCTTGTTCTGATTCTTCAGGTGGCGAGGAAGTAGACTCCCCAGAGTTGTTTTTATTCTTGGACCACCCCTTGAGAAGAAGTTGCCCCTTTTCAGGGGTGTCAGCCATATAGAGACGACTATCTTTTTGTATCAGCAGCTTGGTAGGGTATCCCCATCTGTATTTTACTCCCAGCTGCCTTAATGACTTGGTAACTTCACGAAAAGAACCTCTCCTTTGAACAGTGAATTGAGACAAATCAGGAAAAAATTGTATGTTTCTGAAATTCTCAGGTAAAGGGGGGTGTTGAAACATAGCTCTGAGGATCTGCTCCTTATAGGTGAAGAAATGAAACCTGGCTATTACGTCCCTTGGTTTGTCTGCAGGTACATTTTTCCCCTTAGGGAGTCTGTGTACCCTATCCACCAGCGTTTCATTTGGAAATCCTGGGGGATGGAGGAGTTCGCAAAACTCTGTTAGAAATTTGCCCAGTTCTGGCGGGGGAATATCTTCAGGAATACCCCTGAATTTCAAGTTGTTCCTGCGGGAACGATCTTCCATATCAGCTAATTTGGTCTCAATAGTGTCCATCATGTCCACTAGAACTTGTGAATGGTTGGCTAAATTTCCCTGCTCCACCGCCAGGTCCTCTTGTTTTCTTTCCAGGACATCAATACGTTCACTGATGGCCCCAATATCCTTTCGGAGATCCGCAGCGGAGCCCTTGAGCTCTTGGAGGGAATTTAACTTCTGAGTGAGGGTAGCTACAATATCAGAAGCCATAGAGTCAGATAAGCTACTCCCCTCACTAGGGTCGTGTCAGGGTGCCAGGAATCAGACTGAGATGAGAAGTGCAAAAATAATCACACCTTTATTAATAGCAAAAAATAATAAAAAAAGTCCACAAGTCAAATAACAAGCCAGGAGTCAAAACCAGAGCTGGAAATCAGACGAGCCGAGTCAGGAGCCAAAGTGAATAGTCAGACGAGCCGGAATCAGGAACAAGGAAAACAGCAGAGTCAGGAACAAGCCAGGGATCAGGAACCAGGAAGGACGTCAGGCAGCCAGGTAATACACAGGAACTCTCACAAACAGGTCTGAGACAACGCAAAGGAAAAGCATACTGAACAGAGGCCCTTTAAATAATAAGTGATGACATCACAATTCTGAGACTGCATCCTGTCTCACATGGATGATGCACACCAGTCTGGCCATAAAAGGAAGTGCAGGAATTAAGCAGCATCCCCCACAATGCACCATAGTCAGGAAGAGAGGTGAGTAAAATGGCTGCCAGCAGCACATGGCAAACACAACAGGGGAAAAACCCTGACAGTACCCTCCCCTCAACAACCCCTCCCCCGCTGGAGGACAAAAGGCTTATTGGGGAAACGGGCATGGAAGGCACGGAGGAGGGCGGGAGCATGAACATCAGAGGAGGGAACCCAAGAATGCTCCTTCGGACCGTAGCCCCTCCAGTGAACCAAATACTGTACACAGCCCCTGGACATACGAAAGTCAATAATGCTGCTGACCTCATACTCCTCATGGTTGTCAACAAACATAGGACAGGGATGAGGCAACACAGTGGTAAACCGATTACAAACCAATGGTTTCAAGAGGGAGACATGAAAAACATTGGAGATGCGCATAGCAGGAGGAAGGTCAAGAGCGTAGGCCACAGGATTAACCTGTCAGAGTATTCGAAAAAGACCAACATAACGGGGAGCCAATTTATGGGAAGGCACACGAAGGTTCAAGTTGCGGGAGGATAGCCAAACTCTCTCACCAACCTGGTAGTAAGGTGCAGGCAGACGCCTATGATCAGCCTGGAACTTTTGGCGCTGCATAGAAGGATGAAGGCAATCCTGAATCTGCACCCACGTGGAACGGAGTTGCCGGAGATGCTCCTCCAAAGCCGGAATACCCTGAGACATGAATGAATCGGGCAACAAGGATAGTTGAAACCCATAATTCGCCATGAACAGGGATAACTTGGAGGAAGCATTAATAGCACTATTACGAGCAAACTCTGCCCAAGATAACAGTTCAGACCAATTATTGTGGTGATCTGAGACATAGCAATGGAGGAACTGTTTCAGAGCTTGATTAGACCGTTCCGCAGCGCCATTGGATTGAGGGTGATATGCCGAGGAGAAGGAAAGCTGGATCCCCATTTGAGCACAAAAGCAACGCCAAAATCTGGAGACAAACTGGCTACCCCGGTCCAACACTATCTCCTTGGGTAACCCATGTAAATGGAAGACCTCCCGGGCAAAAATTGGAGCAAGCTCCTGAGCGGTAGGCAGCTTCATCAAGGGAATGCAATGTGACATTTTAGAAAAACGGTCAACCACCATAAGGATAACAGTATTGCCATTGGAAACAGGGAGCTCGACAATGAAGTCCATGGAAAGATGTGTCCAAGGACGCTCACCATTAGCAATAGGTTGAAGAAGACCCACAGGAAGACGTTGAGGAGTCTGTGCACAAACTGAGCAGGAGGCAACATACGCAGCAATATCAGAATGAAGACCTGGTTACCAGAATTATCGAGTGACAGACCAAATCATTTGGTTCTTGCCTGGGTGACCTGCGGCTTTAGGATAGTGGTAAGTGTGCAAAAGTTTAGTTCGAAGATTCTCAGGAACATAACACTTACCACTAGGTTTCTTAGGAGGTGCATTGGTTTGTGCAGCCAGGATCTCCTCCCCCAAGGGAGAAGTCAAATTAGTATGTATGGTAGCCAAAATATGGTCAGGAGGTATAACAGGAGTAGGTACAGACTCCTCCTTGGACAGAGCCAAAAATTGTCGAGAGAGGGCATCAGCCCTAACACTCTTACTACCAGGCAGGTAGGAGACCACATAATTAAACCAAGACAAATATAGCGCCCATCTGGCCTGTCGGGGCGACAAACGTTTTGCTTCAGATAGATAAGTTAAATTCTTGTGGTCAGTAAGAATGAGCACTGGCACACTAGTACCCTCAAGAAGATGCCTCCATTCCTTGAGTGCAAAAATTATGGCCAGTAATTCCCTGTCGCCAATTTCATAATTCACTCCGCTGGAGACAATTTCTTAGAGAAGAAACCACACGGATGCAAGGAACCGTCAGGCGTAGGACGTTGAGACAAGAGGGCACCTACTCCAGTCTCAGACGCATCGACCTCAAGAACGAAAGGCAGGACAGGGTTAGGATGAGCCAGAACTGGAGCGGCAGCAAAGGCAGTCTTAAGACTATCAAAGGCCTTAATGGCAGTAGGTGACCAATGGAGTGGATTATTCTCTTTACTGGTCATGTCTGTGATAGGTTTAACCAAGGAAGAAAAGTTTTTAATAAACTTTCTATAGTAATTGGCGAACCCAAAAAAACGTTGAATAGACCGAAGACCAACTGGGCGAGGCCATCGCAGAACTGCAGATAACTTGTCAGGATCCATGGAGAACCCTGCAATGGAGATAACATAACCTTGGAAGGTTACTTGAGTCTGATGGAACTCACATTTCTCGAGTTTACAAAACAGGCCTTTCTCACGTAGTCTCTGAACAACCTGTGTAACATCAGAACGATGAGCCTCAAGTGTGGGTGAGTGTATGAGCATGTCGTCTAAGTACACCACAACACACTGTTGCAACATATCTCGTAGGACATCCTTAATAAATTCCTGAAAAACAGCAGGAGCATTACATAGGCCAAAGGGCATTACAGGATACTCATAATGCCCGCTCCTGATGTTAAATGCTGTTTTCCATTCTTGACCCTCCTTGATCCTAACGAGATTGTACGCTTCTCTCAAATCAAGTTTAGTAAAGACCGTAGCTCCCTTGAGGCGGTCAAAGAGTTCCGTAATGAGCGGAATAGGGTAAGCATTCTTAATGGTAAGACGATTAAGACCCCTATAATCAATACATGGTCTTAACTCGCCACCCTTTTTCTTCACAAAGAAGAAGCCAACCCCTGCAGGAGAGCAGGATTTGTGGATGATCCCCCGCGACAGAGCATCAGCAACATACTCCTCCATAGCACAATTCTCTGCAACAGACAGAGGGTACACCCGGCCCCGAGAAGGAATGGCTCCAGGTTGCAGGTCTATGGCACAATCGTAAGACCGGTGAGGAGGCAACGTACCGGCATGCACCTTGTCAAACACGTCTAGGAACTCTCGGTACTCCTCTGGCAATTGAGATACCGAAGAAGTGTACAAGACTTTAACTGATTTCCAAAGACAAGTGGAAATACATTGCGGGGACCACGACAAAATTTCGGACCTGCGCCAGTCAAGACTGGGATTGTGCTTTTGGAGCCAGGGATAACCCAGAACGACTGGAAAATGCAGAGAGTTTATCACCTGGAACTGGAGGGTTTCAAAATGGAGAGCCCCAACAGCCATGGACAACGGAGCAGTTTCGTGAGTAACGAGTGCGGGCTGAAGGGGCCTGCCATCAATGGCCTCAATAGCAAGCGGAATGGACCGAGGCAAAACAGGAATGGAGTGCTTTGATACAAAAGCACTGTCAATGAAATAGCCCGCAGCACCGGAGTCAACAAGAGCCTGAGTGACTATGGAGGAGTCCACCCAGGAAAGGAAAACCGTGACCAAAGGTTTCTCCTTAAGCAGTTCCGGGGACGAGGATAAACCACCCAAGATCTGCCCCGGACAGGACCTTAGGTGTGAGCATTTCCCCGCCGTGTCGGACAAGACTTCAAAAGTTGGCCCTGTAACCCACAATAGAGGCAGAGCCCCTCCCTCCTCCTAAAGGCCCTCTCCGTCGTGGAGAAACGCGTGAATCCCAACTGCATCGGCTCAGCAGTACCTGGTGACTCGGGACCAGGAGGCATGGAAGGAGAGGGAGGCATGGGTGGCAATGAACACGTAGGAGACAACTGAACAGGAGGCTTCCGCAAGCGCTCCTTGAAAAAGGGCCTCTCTCTGAGTCTGATGTCAATTAGGATCAAAAATGACACCAATGCCTCGAGATCCTCTGGTAAATCTCTGGCAGCAACTTCTTCTATAATCGCATCAGAGAGCCCATGAAAGAAGGCAGCAACAAGGGCTTCATTGTTCCAACCTACCTTTGCGGCAAGCGTACAGAACTCAATAGCATACTGAGCAACAGATCTTGTACCTTGCTGAATGGACATAAGTCGTTTAGCAGCATAGGAGGAGAGAGCCGGAACATCAAATACCCTTCGAAAGGAGGCCACAAATTAAGGGTAATTTGAAATAACAGGTTTATTAGTCTCCCACAAGGGATTAGCCCAGGCAAGAGCTGTGTCAGAGAGTAACAAGATGAGAAATCCCACCTTAGCTCTGTCAGAGGGAAACGCCTGAGGTAACATCTCAAAGTAAATGCCCACCTGGTTCAAAAACCCTCTGCACTGAATAGGATCGCCTCCATATCACTGAGGTAGAGGTGCAGAACCGGACATGCTCCTGGTAGGACTAGGTGCAGCAGCGGAAACAGGAGCAGCCATAACTTGCGGGATACTTTGGTCCAAATGTGCAGTGCGAGTCAGCAGGGTTTACAGGGCTAGTGCAAATTGATCCAAGCGGTGATCCTGTACATCCATCTTGGAAATGATGGCAGGTAAAGGTGGATAATTAGCAGCATCAGGATTCATGGCCTTTGCGTAATGTCAGGGTGCCAGGAATCAGACTGAGATGAGAAGTGCAAAAATAATCACACCTTTATTAATAGCAAAAAATAATAAAATGTCCACAAGTCAAATAACAAGCCAGGAGTCAAAACCAGAGCTGGAAGTCAGACGAGCCGAGTCAGGAGCCAAAGCGAATAGTCAGACGAGCTGGAATCAGGAACAAGGAAAACAGCCGAGTCAGGAACAAGCCAGGGATCAGGAACCAGGAAGGACGTCAGGCAGCCAGGTAATACACAGGAACTCTCACAAACAGGTCTGAGACAACGCAAAGGAAAAGCATACTGAACAGAGGCCCTTTAAATAATAAGTGATGACATCACAATTCTGAGACTGCATCCTGTCTCACATGGATGATGCACACCAGTCTGGCCATAAAATGAAGTGCAGGAAATGAGCAGCATCCCCCATAATGCACCATAGTCAGGATGAGAGGTGAGTAAAATGGCTGCCAGCAGCACATAGCAAACACAACAGGGGAAAAACCCTGACAGGTCATCTTCTGTACAGACACCCCTATGTGTGTGCTGTTGTGAGATACTGGTATCAATTGCGGCCTTATCTGCGACAGGCCTTGACTTAAAGTGGTTTGCCACAGATTTTTTTGTACTCCGAGGGGTTGGTGTTTTTTTTCCTAGAGCCCTGTGGCATGATAGGGGTAAAGATTATTCAATAAGGGTTCTGTTGTTATAAGGAACCCAGGACTAGACTTTGTGTCTTTTCCCCTCGTCTTTCTTTTCCCCTTTCTTCTCCTTTCTTCTCTATTTTAAAATACTATCAGCAGGATGCACAATTTTTTTTTTTTTTTTTTTATTTATAGTGACAACAGCTTAAATTGTAGCTTTATGCCCCGGCCATTCAGACCCTGTAGGTTAGTACATAATCACATACTACAAGCTTGATGTAGAAGCCCACATGTCTCTCAACTCTACCAGATCACAAGGAGGGATTAGAGACTGCCTTTATTTGCTGTAGGATGGTGTAGGGGCTCTGTTTCCATATAAGAAAGATGTGTGGTTTTCAGAGACCCAGTTTGTGTCCCAATCCTGTGACAGTCAGGGTAATATTGCAGCCCCAGAAGATTAGCGCTCCTCCTGAGCCTATGTGGGTATTATGGGCCCTGCTAGAAAAGTGCCCCTCAAAGGCAGGGTTTGTAAACAGCAGTTACCCCTAAGGACTTTGAATATGTGAGCCAGGTGGGCGTCTTAGCCCTAAGGAGTGTGGATTGTACCCGAGGGCCCCTTTCTATTTCGGAGTAATTAGCCTGCAGTGTTAGATCAGGTTATGTCAGGACTTCTCTGTGCGTCACTGTATAGTGAGGAAAAAATGGCCGACTTTCGCGCCACGCAACTTCTTTTTCCCTGTCTCTCAGATCCAATCCCCACAGCCTTAACATCCACTGGTACGATGGGTCTGGCCCTATTTTTTCCCCTTTTTTGCCTTCTTCAATGTGGATCGTGGTGTGGGAGGGACAGTTCTCAACCCCCCTCACTCCGTGTCACTATCAGTCTCGTGTGCAATGCGGGTTACTGCCCTTACCTCCAACCAACTTCTCTGATGGAGATGCAAGCTGCACCCCCCTCGGTCACACTTCAGAGATGTTACTTGTGTCTGGAGCGGAGCCCCAACCCCCCAGACTTAGATGTGAGCAGGACGATGGCACCGTAGGCTCGGCTGATGTGTGCTATGTCTTGGTGCACTTTAGCAGGCCTCAGTCACCGCTTCTTGTGTCACCTCCAGGCTTAATCTCAACCTGCTTACAGACTCTCCTTAAAGTCTCCAGGGGTTGATGTTCTTAGCTGCCCCAAAAAATAGCAGGTACACTCGATCCATAGATGTTTAAATAGTAAATTGCTAGAACTTAACGCAGAGCTCAGTGAAATTGCAGCCGTTCGGCTCTGTGGCTAGCTCCGCCCCCCCGTAGGTAATTTATTTAATTGTAATGTAGTGTTAGGTGTTAGTGTAACTTAGGTTAGGTTTTATTTTACAGGTAAATTTGTATTTATTTTAGCTAGGTAGTTAGTAAATAGTTAATAACTATTTAGTAACTATTCTACCTAGTTAAAATAAATACAAACTTGCCTGTAAAATAAAAATAAACTCTAAGCTAGCTACAATGTAACAATTAGTTATATTGTAGCTATCTTAGGGTTTATTTTATAGGTAAGTATTTAGTTTAAAATAAGAATAATGTAGTTAATGATAGGAATTTTATTTAGATTTATTTAAATTATATTTCAATTAGGGGGGGTTAGGGTTAGACTTAGGTTTAGGGGTTAATAAATTTAATATAGTGGCAGCGACGTTGGGGGCGGCAGATTAGGAGTTAATAAGAGTAGGTAGGTTGTGGCGACATTGGGGGCGACAGATTAGGGGTTAATAAATATAATGTAGGTGTTGGCGATGTTGGGGGCAGCAGATTAGGGGTTAATAAATATAATGTAGTTGGCGGTGATGTCCGGAGCGGCAGATTAGGGGTTAATAAGAATAATGTAGGTGTCGGCGATGTCGGGGGCGGCAGATTAGGGGTTAATAAGTGTAAGATTAGGGGTGTTTAGACTCAGGGTTCATGTTAGGGTGTTAGGTGTAAACATAAACGGCTAGATTTAGAGTTTGGCTTTAGCCGTCAAAACCAGCGTTAGAGGCTCCTAACACTGGTTTTTACCGCCCGCTGGTATTTGGAGTCAGTCATTAAAGGGTCTAACGCTCACTTTGCAGCCGCGACTTTTCCATACCGCAGATCCACCTACGCCATTTGCGTATCCTATCTTTTCAATGGGATCTTTCTAACGCCGGTATTTAGAGTCGTGGCTGAAGTGAGCGTTAGAAATCTAACGACAAAACTCCAGCCGCAGAAAAAAAACAGGAGTTAAGAGCTTTTTGGGCTAACGCCAGTTCATAAAGCTCTTAACTACTGTGTTCTAAAGTACACTAACACCCATAAACTACCTATGTACCCCTAAACCGAGGTTCCCCCACATCACCGCTACTCGATTACATTTTTTTAACCCCTAATCTGCCGACCGCACACCGCCGCCACCTAAATTATACTTATGTACCCCTAATCTGCTTTCCCTAACACCGCCGACCCCTATATTATATTTATTAACCCCTAATCTGCCCCCCTCAACGTCGCCGACACCTACCTACACTTATTAACCCCTTATCTGCTGACCGGACCTCACCGCTACTATAATAAATGTATTAACCCCTAAAGCTAAATCTAACCCTAACACTAACACCCCCCTAAATTAAATATAATTTAAATCTAACGAAATAAATTAACTCTTATTAAATAGATTATTCCTATTTAAAGCTAAATACTTACCTGTAAAATAAACCCTAATATAGCTACAATATAAATAATAATTATATTGTAGCTATTTTAGGATTAATATTTATTTTACAGGCAACTTTGTATTTATTTTAACCAGGTACAATAGCTGTTAAATAGTTAATAACTATTTTATAGCTACCTAGTTAAAATAATTACAAAATTACCTGGAAAATAAATCCTAACCTACAGTATCATTAAATTAATTAAATAAAATATCTACAATTATCTACAATTAAACACTACACTATCAATAAATTACTTCCATCAGCCAATCAGAATTTTCCTACCTTAATTCCGATTGGCTGATAGAATCCTATCAGCCAATCGGAATTCGAGGGACGCCATCTTGGTTGACGTCATTTAAAGGAACCTTCATTCGGACTTAGGACGTCGCAAGAAGAGGATGGATCCACGCCGGAGGTCTTCAAGATGGAGCCGGTCGTCATCGGATGGAAAAACAGAAAAGATGTGGCTTGGATGAAGATGTTTGCCGGTCCGGATCGACTCTTCTGCCCGGATAGGATGAAGACTTCTGCCCGAAGATGGAATTCTTTAGCTGCAGCTTTGATCCAGACTTCAGCCGGAGGATGGACGTCACTCTTCAGCCCCCGCTTGGGCTTGGATGAAGATTTCGGAGGCTCTTCTGGACAGATTGGGACCCGGTGTGGTGAAGACAAGGTAGGGAGATCTTCAGGGGCTTAGTGTTAGGTTTATTTAAGGGGGGTTTGGGTTAGATTAGGGGTATGTGGGTGGTGGGTTGTAATGTTGGGGGGGTATTGGGCCAGAATAGCCGCGAGCGTACCTGTTAGAAAGTTGATAACTTGCAAAAGGTATCAGATAGTGCCAAAATGTGTATTCGGAACATCTGTAATGACGTAAGCATCGATCTGTGTTGGACTGAGACCGGCGGATCGTATGTCACGTCACAAATTTAAACTTTTGCCGGTCTTTAGGCTTTGATAAATGGGTCGAATCAGGCTCGCCACAATTACGCTGAGGAATTCCAGCGTATTTGCGGTTGAAGGCTTGATAAATAGGCCTCATAATGTAAAAAACGTAAGATTTACAGGATAACATATTATTAAGTGTCAGTTCTTTTGAAAGCTTGGTTTTCAACGTTTTATGTTGGAAGCATCCTGCTTCAACGGATATAAAACCTTATTATTATAAGAGAAGCGAGGTGGGTTGAAAGGGTTAGGCCAGGGTAAAACAGTAGGGACATGGGGGGGAGAGAAAGAAAAAAAATAAATAAAACAAAATACCAGGGTGATGTGTAATGTAGGCACGTATTATATGGGAGTGTCTTTCCAGGTGTCTAGCATCAATTTGTGTGTCTCTATTTGATGAATTTTAAAATAGTGGAACCTCTCCAACACCATTAGGTCATCTACCGAAGATATCCACTCCCCTGTTGTGGGAATGTCTCTAGATTTCCATTTCCTGGGTATGAGTTTTTTTGATCAATAGTAGGGCCTGTGTGTGAGCATGTTTGATTTTAGGAAGGTGCAGAAAAAGTATAATGTCGGGTGAGTTTGGGATTTCTATCTGAAGTTTATTTGTCATAATTTCCAGTACTCCCATCCAATATCTGCGGATCTTTGGACACGACCATCAGGCATGGAGGAGGGTGCCGTTTTTGCCACATCCCCTCCAGCATAGGGGACTAGTTGATGGGAAGCATTTGTGGAGCCGTGTAGATGTAAGGTACCACCTGCACAGCAGTTTGAGTTGTATTTCTTGTATTGTGGCTGAAATTGATGAGCGCTTCACGAGTGTAAATGCTCTATACCAGTTATCTTGGTCGATTTCTCTGTTGAGGTTTTTATGCCAAGCAATGGTGTATGTCGGAAGTTGTGTGTCTGGGGGGATGGTTAATATTTGATATATTTTGTAGATCAGGCATCTAATAGGGGTATCCTGTATGCATAACAATTTGAATTGGGTAAGGTCTCTTGTAAATCCCTCTCTGTGACTGTGGTGTGTTAAGAAGTGAATGAGTTGGCGATATCTCAACCAGGATGCGAAAATGTCTCTATTTACTTCTACTAGTTCCTGCATAGGGCGTATCTTTCCGTTGTCAATTACAGTATATATATGGAGCCATTTCTCAGGCTGTATTGTTTGCCCCTTCGTGAACCCAATTTGAAATATGGAAGGTCTGGTCTGAGTTTCGGCGTGAGCAGAGAGTATCTGAAGGATAGGCAAACACTGGTGGCAACTAATTTATCCCATTCACCTAAGACCTTAGACATCAATGGGTAATTATGCAACAGTTTAGGGTCATGAAGCATGCGGGAGCCATGCAAGTGTACCTACGTTGTTTAATCTAAGCAATTGCCCGTCGAGATGCACCCATGCTTTATTTGTATCGTTGTGGGACCACTCCACAAGACTCTGTAAAAGTATAGCATGCCTATATGCAACTAGGTTTGGGAAACCCAAAACTCCCTTCTCGCGTGGAAGCTACAATGTCTTCCTTGGTACACGGGGTCTTGTGCCTTTCCAGATAAACTGCTCTAAAGTTTTTTGCATGTGAGGTAGGTATTCCCTTGGGAGGGGCATCGGGACAGTTTGGAGAATATATAGAATTCGTGGTAAAACGTTCATCTTTATCACTCCTATTTTACCCAACCATGATAGGGGCTTTTTCTTCCAGGAAGAGAGGTCTATAATTATTTCCTCTTTCAGATTGAAGTAGTTATTTTTATATAGGTCCTGGTGGTTTGCTGTGATATAAATCCCTAGGTATTTAAGCAGAGAAGTAGTGATGGGCACCCTATGCTGTGTTTGTAAAAATTGCATATGTTTGTGTGGGGCACCTATATTCAGGAGCTCTGACTTTGTGAGATTAAAGTGAAAGTTGGATAGGTCTCCGTAGACCTCCAGCTCTTTGAGGAGTTCAGGGACGGAAGTTTTAATGTCAGTAAGTGTGTAGATTACAGTGGGGCAAAAAAGTATTTAGTCAGCCACCAATTGTGCAAGTTCTCTTAAGAAGATGAGAGAGGCCTGTAATTTTCATCATAGGTATACCTCAACTATGAGAGACAAAATGTGGAAACAAATCCAGACAATCACAGTGTCTGATTTGGAAAGAATTTATTTGCATATTATGATGGAAAATAAATATTTGGTCACCTACAAACAAGCAAGATTTCTGGCTCTCACAGACCTATATCTTCTTCTTTAAGAGGCTCCTCTGTCCTCCACTCATTACCTGTATTAATGGCACCTGTTTGAACTTGTTATCAGTATAAAAGACACCTGTCCACAACCCCAAACAGTCACACTCCAAACTCCACTATGGTGGAGACCAAAGAGCTGTTGAAGGACACCAGAAACAAAATTGTAGACCTGCACCAGGCTGGGAAGAATGAATCTGCAATAGGCAAGCAGCTTGGTGTGAAGAAATCAACTGTGGGAGCAGTAATTAGAAAATGGAAGACATACAAGACCACTGATAATCTCCCTTGATCTGGGGCTCCATGCAAGATCTCACCCCATGGGGTCAAAATGATCACAAGAACGGTGAGCAGAACCACATGGGGGGACCTAGTGAATGACCTGCAGAGAGCTGGGACCAACGTAACAAAGGCTACCATCAGTAACACACTACGCCGCCAGGGACTCAGATCCTGCAGTGCCAGACGTGTCCACCTGCTTAAGCCAGAACATGTCCGGGTCCGTCTGAAGTATGCTAGAGAGCATTTGGATGATCTAGAAGCAGATTGGGAGAATGTCATATGGTCAGATGAAACCAAAGTAGAACTGTTTGGTAGAAACACAACTCGTTGTGTTTGGAGGAGAGAGAATGCTGAGTTGTAACCAAAGAACATCATACCTACTGTTAAGCATAGGGGTGGCAACATCATGCTTTGGGGCTGTTTCTCTGCAAAGGGAATAGGACGACTTATCCGTGTACATGAAAGAATGAATGGGGCCATGTAGCATGAGATTTTGAGTGCAAACCTCCTTCCATCAGCATGAAACATGGCTGGGTCTTTCAGCATGACAATGATCCCAAACACACCACCCGGGCAATGAAGGAGTGGCTTCATAATAAGCATTTCAAGGTCCTGGAGTGGCCTAGCCAGTCTCCGGATCTCAACCCCATAGAAAACCTTTGGAGGGAGTTGAAAGTCCGTGTTGCCTAGCGACAGCCCCAAAACCTCACTGCTCTAGAGGAGATCTGCATGCATGAATGGGCCAACATACCAGCAACAGTGTGTGACAACCTTGTGAAGACTTACAGAAAACGTTTGATCTCTGTCATTGCCAACAAAGGATATATAACAAAGTATTGAGATGAACTTTTGATATTGACTAAATACTTATTTTCCACCATAATATGCAAATAAATTCTTTCCAAATCAGACAATGTGATTGTCTGGATTTGTTTCCACATTTTGTCTCTAATAGTTGAGGTATACCTATGATGAAAATTACAGGCCTCTCTCATCTTCTTAAGTGGGAGAACTTGCACAATTGGTGGCTGACTAAATACTTTTTTGCCCCACTGTATGTCGTCTGCGTAGAGTGCTTGTTTGTATTCTTTGTCACCTATGTTGATATCCGAGATAGATTGATTGTTCCGGATCTTTTGCCCTAGGGCTTCGATGGTTAGGGCAAATAGTAGGGATGACAATGGACATCCCTGTCTGGTGCCGTTTGTGATATTAAATGTGTCTGATAGGGTGCCATTGACCCGGACCCGCGCGTTTGGGGTGGAGTAGAGAGCAAATGTCATATTAATAAAGGATTCGCTGAATTTCATTGCCTTGATGACTCTATGCATGAAGAGCCAATCAATGCGGTCCAAAGTCTTTTCCGCGTCCATAGAGAAATGTACCAGAGGCACCCTCTCCACGCGAGCATAGTTAACTATTTGGAGTACTTTGGAGGTATTATCACGCACCTCTCTACCTGGGATGAATCCCACTTGATCTGTTGATATGAGCTCTGGGAGGTATCTGTTTAGGCATTTAGCTAGTATTTTGGCTAGAATTATGATATCTGTATTTAACTGAGATATGGGTCGGACGTTCTCAGGGGCAATGGGGGGTTTGCCAGGCTTGGGAATTATGGTAATGTGAGCTTCAAGCATGGTCTTGGAGAGGTGGGGCTCAGTCCTCAGGCTATTGAACAAAAGAAGCATGTGTGGCGCTAGCAGGTTAAAGAAGGATTTATAGTATCGGGCGGTGAACCCGTCTGGTCCCGGGCTCTTTTCACCTGGTAAATCCTTAATAGCCTGTGATATCTCCTCCAATGAGATTGGCGCGTTCAGGTATTCCACTCCTGGAGACTATCGCCTGCTGTCTAGTCAAGGGATTGCTATCTCGCCAGCATTTCTTTTGGTTTGTAATATTGTATAAAGTGTTATAGTATGAGTGCAAGGATTGGGCTATTTGTTTATTACCTTTGATTTGAGACCCATCAGAGGAATTTAAGTAATGAATATATGAGCGGAGCTGTTTTCTGCGAAGGGATCTCGCCAGGAGTTTACTAGGTTTGTTTCCTCCTTCATGATAGTGCTGTTTTGTAGCTAGTGCCCTACGATGGAATACTGCCATTAGATGTTGTTTTAAATCATATCTGGTCTGTGTGAGGATTTCACTGGTGGTCTCGTCTAGGGGATTTTGCTTGTTTTTATCTTCTAGAGCTGATATATCTGTCAATAGCTGTGTTTGTTTAGCTCTGTACTGTCTATTTAATCTAGCTTTGTGTTTAAGTAGTTCTCCTCGCATAACACACTTATGGGCTTCCCATGTGTTAGTGATGGACATGTGCTCTGGATCGTTGTGGGTGAGATAATCTGTCAGGAATTTTTTTAAGTCTGTCTTAATAGTTTGGTTGTCTAATAGAGATTTGTCTAGTCTCCATATGTATGTGGTAGGGGGAATATCAGGCCAGTGCACTGTACAGGAAATGGGAGCATGATCCGACCAAGTGATTGAACCAATGTCGCATGCGCTCACCATATCTAGTCCCGTAGAGTCAGTGAAGATTTAGTCAAGGCGTGAGTTGTAAGGGGGCGAATAGTATGTGAAGTCTTTGTCCTTGGGATGGAGCGTTCTTCAGATATCGTTTAGGGCAAGGTCTAGAATGGTTGATTTGATGGATTTAAGTGATTTAACACTATCAGACCAGAGGAGGTATCCAGCTGTGGGTCAAATGAGGCATTGAGGTCACCAGCTAGAAAGATTGGTCCCCTTGCACAATCTAACAGCGTGGTAGACAGTCGTTTGATAAAGTGGTGCTGATTAGTATTTGGGGCATATATTGAGGCTAAGGTGATGGGGTGATCAAAAAGTGTGCCTATTAGTATTATATATCCCCCATCTGAGTCTTTTACAGTTTGTGTAGATTTGAATGGGATGGAGTGGTGTACAAGGATTCCTACCCGCACTTCTTTGCTAAGCCAGAGGCAAAATATGCTGTAGGGTATTGTGAGTTGAACCATTTCGGTTCTTTGCCTCTCCGGAAATGTGTTTCTTGTATATAGATGAAGTGGCTATGTGTTCTGTTGAGGTTGTTAAATGCAATTGATCTCTTACCTGGACTATTTAGCCTTTTGACGTTAATAGATGTAAAGGTGAGATTATGGGATTGCAACCTAATGACAGGTAATATAACCAATGTATACCTGAAAGGGAAATTAACAGTATAACAAGTAGAACAATATAAATGGTAGCAGAGGTCAAGAACAAATAGGGAAGTAGTATTTGGGAGCAGAGGGAGTTTCATATTATGTGAGCTACCAGGGTGGGCACTAGAGGGTTATTTGGGGATTTCTAGGGTGGGTCATGATGTTTAAATATACGAGGTCTTGAGGGGGTCTTAAGTAATCCCTTGCATGTTTTTTGCCCGCGAAGCCAAATGGGCAATATTGTTATCTCTAGGCAGAGTTAGTTTCTTTGTTTGAGTTGGTGTCTTATGGACCCGCTATTGTGGGTATAATCAAGCTGTTATTGTAACACATTTAACAGAAATCAAGTATGTTTACCCGATTATTAAATTTGAGAACTTATGACTAAGGTGGTTTAGCATGTTCACATATCAGTTAACATGTATCATGTACTTCGCCTCCCGCCCCACCCTCCCCTTCAGTCTTTTTTAACTTACTGTAGTTTTCTTATTTGCCATTAACATTTTCAGGAGGCCTGGGTGCCGAGGTGGGCTCTGGGCTCCCACAGCCCTCCGTTAGATGAGTGTCCATGTCGATTAATAGTTCTGCATAAAAGGCCCGTGGGTCTGTCCCAGGCCTGTAGATTGCAGTCTTGTTGTTATGGTTGGCTATCACTGAGACTGGGAAATCCCATCGGTATTGAATCTTGCGGGATCGCAGGTGGGTGGTAATGTGTGCGAGTTCTCGTCTTTTTAGGAGGGTGGTTGGTGAAAGTTCCAAAATTTGTATCTCGAATCCTGCGTGTCTGATGGGGTGTTTAGCTCTTGCACTCCTCAGGATTTCTTCTTTGTCTTTAAAGTTCAATAGCTTGATAATGATATCTCTTGGAGGCGCCTTAGGAGGCAGCTTAGACCTCAGAGCTTTGTGCGCTCTCTCCATTATGACTTCAGTTGATGTAGGGGTGCCTTTTACCATAAGAAAAAGGTCTTGTAGATACCCTTCTATTGCAGGGGGGTGTATGGTTTCAGGGACTGCCCTAATTCTTTGATTATTCCTACGCCCCCTGATGTCTAGGTCCTCTATTTTGTCATGGAGCATCTGTATCATGTCCATCTGTTGATGTAGATCAGTGGTGTTCTGTTGAATAGAAGTGGAAGCGGTGGCTTGGGCCTCTTCTACCTGTGTGACTCTATTTTCTAGATTATTTAGGTCCTTTCTCAGGTCGCCAAAGAGGCTCTGCATTTCTTGAATTACATTTTTGAAGATATGTGCTGCAAGTCATCCCTGGTTAGCAGGATTTGTTGGTCGGTGCAGCGATTTATGCCAGAGGGCATTTTTTGAGGGGAGGTCATGTCTTCAGGAGGTTGCATACTAGGTGGATCTAGTGCCTTAAGGTATTTATTCAGAGGTCTAGCTGGAATGCTTTTTTCAATCTTGCTCTGCCTTTTACAAGGCATCACCTGCTCACAAAGATTATTTCTATTTATATGAGATTACCAGTGGGAGGCGAGTGAGATTTTTATGTGCCAGAGAGTGAGGCAAAAACTGTGTCTGGGATTGAGATAGTGTATGACACCAGACTTGTGTTTTATATTCTATTGCAAGAGATATAGTAGTTAGGTCTGCATCCACCCGAGGCTTTAAAGGCGAAGATCAAGGCACTGTTCTCTGTATAAGCCTCACCAACAGAAAAGACGTTTGTGTGCGGAGTGCTGCCTGCTGTGCTTATGATTACTCTCTTTCTCAGTTGGTGTGCAGCACTTGGTCCCTTTATGGACTATGGTGGTGTGGTGCTTTATTTAGGTTGCTGCCTGAGACATAATAATTCTGCAATGCCTTGTGGAGTTGCGCTGTGTGCTTGTGTGACACGTGGCACGGTTTTCAGTGGGATAAAAATGCTGTGTGCAGGGGATCGCTATGTTCCTTTGTGAATCTCACCTCGGGAGCTGGAACTCCTCCTCTCAGTGCCGTTACAAGTGAGATCCGTGGTGTCGGGCAGCAGTAGGTGTCTCATGGATGTGCAGAGCTGCACGGCCACACCGGGTTAGTTAAAGAAGTTAAGATGGCGCCTGTGTGCTGTACCGCCAATCCAGATACTGATGTATCTCTGGTCCGTTCTAGCCTGCTTGGCTGCAAGCTGCTGTAGAAAATAGGAAGGATGTTGTCCCCACTTAGGGAAGATGAAATTGAAGGTATTTTATGCCAATTATCTAGCTGTTTTGTCTGCCGGACTAGGAGCTCATTTAAAACACGGCCATCCGCCTTCGTGGCCAAGCTCCGCCCCCTACATATATATTTTTATAAAAGTGCCTTTCACTTTAAATAATGCTTTAAAAGTATAATTTAATGAATAAAAATAATATTCTTCTAATTCAATTGATTTTATGTAAATCAATTAATATGAAGCGCTGTAATATTGTTATGCTCTTTTCTATAGTGTGGATTACATTAATTATAAACATACAATATAGTTTATAATGCTAGTTTTTATAGGTGTGATAAAATAAAAATGTCAAATACATCAATATAGCATTACAATGTTATTATGCTCATTTTTCAAGGGGGGATTTAAACAATAAACTGGGGCGCGATCCGATATACGGCGTAGTTTTCGGCGCAAGCGAGGGAACCTGCGCCGCCCATAATTTCACCTCGCAACTTGACCTATCCAATATACTGCGCCGTCAGATGCTAAACTGGCGTAAGTAGAAAAAAACTGCGATCAGCTAAAATGTGCGCAAATACACATTTTAGTCGTCGCAAGTACTTATGCCAGTATTTTGTTCACGTAAACTCTCAATAAAGTGTAGTTTTATGCAAATTAGCCAACGAATTGTCGCAACTAACCGCCAGTTCTAAAAGATGCGCCACATAATTACGACATTCAAAAATCATACTTAAACCCCTGCGCAGCCGCCATTTTCTTTAGTGTGTTTGGTTGGTTCTTGGAGCTACAGCACACTACAGTGAGTAGGAGAAAGTGGTTAGAGTAGAGAGAGAGGCGCATTGCATAGATTTAGTTAGGTCGGATTTGGTGGATTTGTTAAGCTTGTACATTACTGTCACTTTTTTACATATTGCACACATTTTGCATACACACATATACAAAATACACAACACTTTTTTTTTATAACACCTTACATATTTTATTTATCTTTCACAGTGTGAAAGGCTGAGTGTTTAGTTGTGATTGTGTGTGATTGAAGTGGGAGTGAGTGTGAGTGTGTGAGTGTGTGTAGTGTGAGGATGTCAGGGAGAGCTAGGGCGGAGGGAAGGGGAGTTGCAGGGAGAGGATTATGGTCAGGAAGAGCAGCAGGGTCCCCGTCAGGGAGTCAGTGGGGTGGGGAGACTTAGAAGGGAGGATGGGAGTGGGGTTGCCCCAAGGCCAGGCACACTCAGTAGAAGAGGGATAGAGGGTGCACATGGGGATAGAAGGGGGAGGAGGGAGAGGATAGGGAGGAACCCACACCAGGGACATCCAAGGGAGGGAGCCAGGCGGCCCAGGATGAGGAGCATATGAGGTGCCCCAACTTCACCTTTGCTGAAAACCTCGCTCTAGTCCAGGCCGTCCTGGAGAACCATACCACCCTCTTTGGCCAAGAGAAGGGCAAAGGAGTTGCCCGTAGGCGTAAAGATGCCTGGCTGAAGGTGGAGGAGGCAGTTAATGGTGTGTCCCAGCAGAGGAGGACTGTGGATGGCCTAAAGAAACGGTGGAACGATTGCAAGAGGAGAGTCAAGGAGAAGATGGGCCAAGAAGAAATGTCCCAGAGGGCAACAGGAGGTGGGCCTCACCAGGAGGCAGAATATAATGAGTGGCAGGAGCTGATTCATAGGTCCCTGAGCGTCACATCAGTCCGTGGACTTCCAGGGGCTCGTGACTCAGGGATTGCAACATCAGCGCAGCATGCTGGTGAGTAACATCCCACACACCAGTATTATATGTATTTGAGATATAACATCATATAATGTCACACATTCATGTACACAATGAGGAGCATGGTATTTGGCCTACTAACAAAAACATCTACAATTAGATTTTACATTAAAGGGACATGAAAGCAAATCTTTTTATTTCATTATTCAGATAGAGAATACAGTTTTAAACAACATCCCAATTTACTTCTATTATCTAATTTGCTTCATTATTTTGTTATTCTTTGTTTATTAAATATCAATGCACATGGGTGAGGCAATCACACGAGGCATTGATGTGCAGCCACCAATCAGCAGCTTCTGAGCCTATCTAGATATGCTTTTCAGCTAAGAATATCAAGAGAATGAAGCAAATTAGGTAATGGAAGTAAATTACAAAGTTGTTTAAAATTGCATGCTCTAGCTGAATCATGAAAGAATAAAAATGGGTTTAATGTCCATTTAATGCTACTTAACACATTGAAATTCATGATATGAGGTGGAATCGTGAAATACTAACATGTCTCAGAGTAACACAGGCCACAAGCCACATGTAGAGTTTTCAGTAAATGGACACTATAGTCATCACAACCATAGTGTCACTTAAAGAACACATTTTCACCATCACTGACATGTACACAAAACTATTGTATGAAACACATACATGTATACTTTGCCTATTAAAACCCCTCATATCACAAATCTCAATGTGCACATGCATGTTATAGTGTTTGACATGAGAATGTGTATAGGCCCTAGCATGTACATTGTATGCCCACATGGATATATATCTGACTGTACTAATCCCTCTCATCATTTGACTCCTCCACAGAACCTCCAGTCACCAGGGTGCAAACGCCCATGCATCCACCTCCACCACCGCCACAAAGAATTCTCCACCTCGACCACCGGTCCAGAGAGTCCAACAGGAGTATGCTCCCAGGCATGAGCTGGGATGGACTGCCTCTATTGACAATCCAGAGGTCATTCCGCCAGCAGTGCAAGAGGATACCTGGCATGAGCCCTGGCCAGAGGACTATTCCTTTGGCTTGGAGGGGGAGCCAAGTCAGCCCCGAAGGGTAGATGCCTTTACCCCCCCCCAACAATATCAGGCCAGTCAGGGATTATACCACCAGGTTGAGTGGGTGCACACCAGCCGGCAATGGGACTACCAGTCCATCCGGAGATCTCCACCATCTGCTTCACTTGGAAGAGCGCCAGCATCTGAGGAGGAGCATAGAGCTGTCATCATCCCTCAGGCAGCACCAGCAGATGTGATCCCTCCAGCAGCACCAGCAGATGTGATCCCTCCAGCAGCACCAGCAGATGTGATCCCTCCGGCAGCACCAGCAGCTGTGATCCCTCTGGCAGCACCAGCAGCTGAGGATATTGATGTTGAAAGAGCAGATAGAGGTGAACCTGCGCCTATAGATCCTCTCACTTCCGCCATGGGCGACAAATACATTGCCCTACAGAGGAGGCAAACATCAACCTGCGTGAGGCTCACATCAACCTTCGAGAGAATGCAGAGAGACCAACGCAGGTTTTACAGGAGCCAACAGACTTTACTGCAGCGTTCCATTGAGCTGCAACGGGACATGGCAGCATCTTTAAGTGGTATTGTCCAGAATCAATCTCAGATGCTGAGAGTTATTTCGGACATGCAGATTCAGAGTAACAACAGATGGCGGGAACAAAACCAACTGTTGGGTGTGTTGGTGGAGCATTTCACACACCAGCAGGACATTGCCTCCAGCATCTCATCTGTGGCCAGCACACCTGCAGGATCCTCTGAATCCACACAACCCAGGAGAGGCAGGAGACCCACTCCAGGCCCCTCAGCCCCCTCATCTAAGAAGCCTAAAAAAAAAAAAATATTGTTATATTTCATCCTAAATCTTGCCCTCTGTTATTTACCATATAATTGTCATCCACATCCATGTAAAGGGGTGTTTTAGTACACTAATATCTTTGAAAAATATAATAAGGCCTGTGTGGAAATGGCCCAGAATAGGTAATATCATCATGTTTATGACATATTCATGTTAAACCACATCACATAGTTGTGTATGAAGGGTACATATAGTGATAATCACTTTTAAGATGTAAATCAAGGTTTCTCACATCCAATAGAAATTGACCCATGTGCAGGGATAGGCACGAGCCAAGGCTGTGGTGGACATTTTCTAAGGTAAAGAGTTTTAGTGAAGGACACCTTGCCTATCCCTGCACATGGGTATATATATCTAAATAATAATGTTTTACAGAAGGTGTGAACATAAGGTATAAACATCCATTTTCATTCCTTGAAATGATAGTCAATAAATCATAATGACCAAAACATGAACTGAACTAATGATATATTTTCAGTAATTAGGGTGGTTAAGGGAATGGGGGTGGGATGTAGTAGTTTCACTTACATGCAGTTGAACTCCGCAGTATGTAATTCGATGACCAGCTGCAGCAGGGGCAGCACCATCACCATGGACCTCAGCAGCAACTATAGAATCAGCATGTGTAGACATAACAACAGAGGATTGTAGGGCTTCCAGCACCCCTTGTGCCCCAGGATGACCCCTTGTGCCCCATGATGACCCCTTGTGCCCCATGATGACCCCTTATGCCCGATGATGCACCCCTTGTGCCCCATGATGACCCCTTGTGCCCATGATGACCCCTTGTGCCCCATGATGACCCCTTGTGCCCCATGATGCACCCCTTTGTGATTGATTTGACAAACTTGCAGGGGCAGGAATAATAAATTCTTTGAAGAGGTTAACTATTTGTGATCTAGCTGCTGATATGTATGTTGTTAAGCATGCACTTGTTAGGCCTTCAGAGAGTTACGTTGGTTTCTAAGTCAGTGCAAGGGTTCCTGCGACTGAAATTTGTGGCAAGATGAGAATGGAGTAGATTTTCTGAAATCTGCGCGCGTAAGTACTTACGCCGTATATTGGATACCAAACTGCGCGTGTTTTGTATGTCAGTCTATGGCCAAAAAACGATGGGCGAAGTCAGAAATATACGCGCGTAACTTCTAAGTTACGCCATATATAGGATACCAAACCCGCGCAAATATTGGCATCGCCCGGCTTTTGCGGGCGACGATTTATATCGGATCGGGCCCCTGATCATTTACACAGTGGTAATAGTTTGAAAACATTATTATGCACAGTTTCATGAAATGTTTAAATGTTTTAAAATGTTATGTAGTTGAAAAGCTTGTATATCTAGGGCAGATTCATTGATACTTATGTTCAATATGATGCCTCTATCGTTCTTCAACAATTGTTGCTGATGCTGCACTGCAGTCTCCAGCTCCGACTGGGATTTGGGAATCCCTGCGGTCATCTGACCGCAACTGTAGTGACGTTGGACAGGGAACTCCTGATATGATTGCGCAGGTGTAAACTAAAGCACACTAGAGAGCATGCATGGACAGTGGCTCTCTACCCGGAACTAAAGGGAAAAGAGAGAACGCAGGTTGCCCACCGTGATTGGTTTATGCAAATGAGCCTCACAGTGGGTTTGGAAATCCTAACACTTTCTAGCCAGAATAGCAAGAGAATAGAGAAAAGCGCAGCGCAAGGTATTTGATCACATTTTTAATATTATCAAATCTGTAAAATGCGATATAGAAGCTTACTATCCCTTTAATATTTGGCAATATTAAGACAGAGAATAATATACACATTTACACAGATATATATAGTCCCTTGATAATAATAATTATATGCAATTTATGTGCTTCTTACAAAAAAAGAGGTAAATTAACTCTTTTCTGCATGATGAGGAAAGTAATATTTATTTTACCTTCTTTCTATTCTGAATAATCATTTCATACACAGTTTGTCTCACTTTACTGCGGCACACTTCAGTATGATGCACCTGAATCATAAGAGAACATTTTTGAGAAAGCCTACTAACAATTTTTGTAGAAAACATAGGTGTAAAGATGCTCAATGAATTTCGAACACAATTTCACTTTCACAAAAAGGCCTTTCAGTAAACTCTTAAGCATCTATGAATCTAGTCCAGGGTTTTTCAAACCTGTTCTCAGGCCTCTCTAACAGGCCATATTTTCAGGATTACCTTGGGTGAGAGCAGGATAATAACCATGTTTATTTATCCGCTGATTATTTCACCTGTGCTCCGGTTCCGAAATATCCTGAAAATCTGGCCTGTTAGGGAGGCCCAGTTTATTATTCATACAATAGTTTGGTTAGCTATTCTGTCGACTGCAATCCGAATTTACCTGCAAAGTGTTGAGCTTGGCTTTTTACAGCCTTTTCAAATAGTTGCAGTGGGGATTTCTGAATGCCAATGTGATGGTAACAATAGAAATCTGTGTGGTACAGAAAGCATGGATAGAATATTAAAAATATTAGGTTATATGATTATATTACATAGTAAAGTTGCTAATGCAGTAAGTATATTTGTTATGCACGTATTGAACTCTATGAGGCATATTTATCAAATGTCTGTTGGACCTGATCTGACATTGCGGATCAGGTCTGACAGACATCGCTGAATGCGGAGAGCAATACGCTCTCCGTATTCAGCATTGCACCACCAGCTCTTGTGAGCTGCTGGTGCAACGCCACCCCCTGCAGACTCGCGGCCAATCGGCCGCCAGCAGGGGGGTGTCAATCAACCCGATCGTACTCGATCTGGTTGAATTCCGGCGATGTCTGTCCGCCTGCTCAGAGCAGGCGGACAGGGTTATGGAGCAGCGGTCTTTAGACCGCTGCTTCATAACTGCTGTTTCTGGCGAGTCTGAAAACTCGCCAGAAACACGGGCCCTCAAGCTCTATTCGGAGCTTGATAAATGGGCCTCTATAAGTCAAATAAAAATGCTTGTTTGAATCCAAGATAATTATCCAGAGTAATAACTTACACCTAGATTACAACTTTTGCGTTTGTGTTTTAACGCTGAAAAATTGTCATTTCAGCGTTAAAACAGCACCGCAGCCAGCCAGTCTTGTTGGTATAGCTCTGTATCACAAGCCTTTAACATACAATAATGCAATGTCAGTCCGGACACGATTTTTCATGGGACTTCCATAGTGCAGCCATTACAAGTTTTGCGGTGAGGCTAAAAAGCTTGCGTTCCAGCCTATACCGACACGATCCGTTTCGCAATCTGAGAGCAGTAGTTATGAGTTTTACACCACAAAACTGTTACATAAAACTCATAACTAAACTGTCACAAAGTACATTAAAACCCATAAACTACCTATTAACCCCTAAACCGAGGCCCTCCCACATCGCAAAACACTATTTTAAAGTTATTAACCCCTAATCTGCCTCTCCTGACATCGTCGCCACTATTAAAAATTATTAACCCCTATTCCGCCGCTCCCCGACATCGCTGCCACTATACTAAAGTTATTAACCCCTAAATCGCCGCCCTCCCCCATCGCAAACACTATTTAAATATTATTAACCCCTAATCTGCCTTCCGCCCACATCGCCCCCACTATACTAAAGTTATTAAGCCCTAATTCCGCCGCCACTATAATAAACCTATTAACCCCTAAACCGAAAGCCCCCACAACGAAATATACTAAATAAACCTATTAACCCCTAAACCGACACACCCACATCGCAATAAACTAATTTAAACTAGTAACCCCTAAACCTAACCCTAACGTAACCCTAAACCTAACACCCCCTAACTTTGACATAATTAAAATAGAGCTACATTAAAAGTACAATTATTAACTAAATAATACCTCTTTAAAACTAAATACATACCTGTGAAATAAAGCCTAAGCTAGCTACAATATAACTAATAGTTATATTTAGCTTTTGTTTTATTTTTATTTCACAGGTAAGTTTGTATTTATTTTAACTAGGTAGACTAGTTAGTAAATAGTTATTAACTATTTACTAACTACCTAGTTAAAATAAATACAAACTTACCTAAGAAATAAAACCTAAGCTGCCTTACACTAAAAATCAGCCAATAGGATGAGAGCTACTGAAATTCTATTGGCTGATTTGAACAGCCAATAGAATTTCAGAAGCTCTCATCCTATTGGCTGTTTTGAACAGCCAATAGGATTTCAGTAGCTCTCATCCTATTGGCTGATTTGAATTTCCAAAATCAAATAAGCCAATAGGAATGCAAGGGATGCCATTTTGAATCGCGTACCTTGCATTGAAGATTTAGTGTACGGCGGCGACCGTATGAAGAGGATGCTCCATGTCTTCAGGATGGACCCGCTCCGCGCTGCTGGGATGAAGATCGAAGATGCAGATCTTCGGGGTTAGTGATAGCTTTTTTAACGTTTTTTTTGGGTGGTTTTGGGCTTTTCATAAAAGAGCTAAATGCCCTTTTCAAGGCAATGTAAAATAGCTAAATGCCCTTTTAAAGGGCAATGCCCATTCAAATGCCCTTTTCAGGGCAATGGTTAGCTTAGGTTTTTTGAGATAGTTTTTTTTATTTTGTGGGCTTGGGGGGGTTTGTAATGTTAGTGGGACTTTGTATTTTTTCAGATAAAAGGGCTGTTTAACTTAGGGCAAGAGAAGATTAAAATATTATTGTATGCTGACGACTTGCTAGTTTTTAAAAAAAAATCTATACCTTTATTATTAGATATGCTCACTATCTTTAGCTCGATCTCAGGCTATAAGATCAACCTGGAAAAAAGTGAATTAATGTGGATCATGAAGAAGTCAGATAGCTATATACATCATCATTTTAAAACAGCAGATTATATAAAATATTTGGGGATACAACTTCATCAAAATCCGAAATTCTGGTATGAGATGAATTTTCCGCAGATTTTTAGTAAATCTATTTCAGATCTTAAAAACTGGATGGATCTTCCCATTTCTCTGTCAGCCAGAATCACCTTGATCAAAACCATTATATTTCCTCGAATTCTGTATTTGTTACAGAATTTACCACTTTTTATTTTCAAACAGCAAATAAATAAATTCTATTCAATATGCTCACAATTTCTATGGAAAAATCAAAAAGCCTGCATTTCAATAGCAAAATTTACTCAAAAAAAAAAGAGAATGCTGGGCTGGCATTTCCAGATATTAACCTGTACAATTTTTTAACGTTAGCCAGGACTGCAATGGACTGGCTAACAAATCTAAGTAAATTCACCTCTATTGAACTTGAAACAGAAATAATCTCACCATTCTCTCTTAAGGCGATTTTTCATTGTCCCATAGGGTATCTCCGTAGTATTCTAACAAATTTAATTACCTTTAAGAATGTTATCATTGCATGGCAAAAGATTTGTTTCAACCTGGGAATAGATTTTAAATGCTCTTCCTTTCTTCCAATATGTGGGAATCCAGAATTTATACCAGGAACTCAACAAGCAGTTTTTAAATCATGGTCCCAAAAGGGGTTGATATATCTTCATCAAATGTTCTCTCCTACCGGACATTTACTATCCTTTAATAACCTTATTCACATGTTCCAAATACCCAGGAATGATTTGTTTGCATATTTTCAGATACGTCATTTTATTAATTCTAAAAATTGGAAAATCGAGCTACTGTGTCAATGGTCCGAGATCAATCTATCAGAAAATTTTCTGTAGGCAAATGTTCTATATTGTTACTATATGATATTTTGCTTTCTAAACAGGGTCAGCTATATTTAAATAAAATTCAAGCTTTTTGCGCATTGCACTTTACAGCAGTAGACTCTATAAATATTAGACACAGTTGTATGTTAATACAAAAGCTTACAATTCCCATTGGTCGGAAAGAATCACAAACTGATTCATAATGTCTACTTCTTTCCCTCTAAATTGGCAAAATTCTTTCCTAATAATGATTTTTACTTTTCTACATGCCATCTAGATAAAGCAGATATTCTACATGTATTTTGGAAATGTCCAAAAATATCACAATTATGGTCCAAATTAGATTTTTGGTACAACAAACTTTTTTCTGATCATTTTAAGATTAATGGTAGATATATTTTTTTCTTGTCGGACTCTGCAATCATTAGACCAAATTACTACCATAGCTACTGTACGCTACTAATGATAATGCGATACATGATATTGAAGAAATGGAAGGTTTTCTAGTTTTATAAGTACCCTGCTACAATATATTATGTTCAAGATACAGAACATTAATTTATTAAATGATAATAAGACGCAGGGATTTTTGGACAAATGGCTATCACTGAAAAAGGAAAAAAAAATTGGTGATTCAAAAACAGTTATTATCTCCATTATTTAACACCAAACCATTCATATCAGCAGCTAAAACTGGGCTGTTTCCTCTTTCGTGGATACCCACTTCATTAGTAGCACAGTAATTTGAAGACTGTGTTAAAGCAAGTAATGTTATAGAGAGATGGAGTGATTCATTTATGGTTACAATTCTTTTTTTTTTTTTTTGTTTCTTTTGTTTGTTGTGTGTTTATTTTATGTTTTTGGGGGATAAAAGAAAAATTTGTATGGTTCATAGGCTTGATAGTTTCTTTTTTTTTATATAAGTGTCAATAGATAGGGATATGATAAACAGGAATTGCCCTGTTTTGATTTGGGAGATTCTGAAATCAGGGTAATCTCTGTGAATTTCATTATGGCCAAATTCTTGAAAGACATGCGGTCTACACTTATTTTTCGGTGGTTTATGTATTTATCTATTGTTCTTGTATAAACCTGTTTTAAGTGTATGTAATTCTTTCCCCTATGTTCTGTGAACTGGCTTAATCAAAGAATAAAAAAAAACTTAGGGCAATGCCCTACAAAAGGCCCTTTTAAGGGCTATTGGTAGTTTATTGTAGATTTGGGCCTAGATTTGGAGTTCGGCGGTAGCCGTCAAAACCAGCGTTAGAGGCTCCTAACGCTGGTTTTGGCCGCCCGCTGGTATTTGGAGTCAGTGATTAAAGGGTCTAACGCTCACTTTTCAGCCGCGACTTTTCCATACCGCAGATCCCCCTACGCCATTTGCGTATCCTATCTTTTCAATGGGATCTTTCTAACGCCGGTATTTAGAGTCGTTTCTGAAGTGAGCGTTAGAGCTCTAACGACAAAATTCCAGCCGCCTGAAAATAGCAGGAGTTAAGAGCTTTCTGGCTAACGCCGGTTCATAAAGATCTTAACTACTGTACCCTAAAGTACACTAACACCCATAAACTACCTATGTACCCCTAAACCGAGCTCCCCCCACATCGCCGCCACTCGATTAAAAATTTTAACCCCTAATCTGCCGACCGCCACCTACGTTATACTTATGTACCCCTAATCTGCTGCCCCTAACCCCGCCGACCCCTGTATTACATTTATTAACCCCTAACCTGCCCCCCACAACGTCGCCGCCAGCTACTTAAAATAATTAACCCCTAATCTCCCGACCGCAAAGCGCCGCCACCTACGTTATCCCTATGTACCCCTAATCTGCTACCCCTAACACCGCCGACCCCTATATTATATTTATTAACCCCTAATCTGCCCCCCTCAACGTCGCCGACACCTGCCTACACTTATTAACCCCTAATCTGCTGAGCAGACCTGAGCGCTACTATAATAAAGTTATTAACCCCTAACCCGCCTCACTAACCCTATCATAAATAGTATTAACCCCTAATCTGCCCTCCCTAACATCGCCGACACCTACCTTCAATTATTAACCCCTAATCTGACGACCGGAGCTCACCGCTATTCTAATAAATTGATTAACCCCTAAAGCTAAGTCTAACCCTAACACTAACACCCCCCTAACTTAAATATAATTTACATCTAACGAAATTAATTAACTCTTATTAAATAAATGATTCCTATTTAAAGCTAAATACTTACCTGTAAAATAAATCCTAATATAGCTACAATATAAATAATAATTATATTATAGCTATTTTAGGATTAATATTTATTTTACAGGCAACTTGGTATTTATTTTAACTAGGTACAATAGCTATTAAATAGTTAAGAACTATTTAATAGCTACCTAGTTAAAATAATAACAAATTTACCTGTAAAATAAATCCTAACCTAAGATATAATTAAACCTAACACTACCCTATCAATAAAATAATTAAATAAACTACCTACAATTACCTACAATTAACCTAAGACTACACTATCAATAAATTAATTAAACACAATTGCTACAAATAAATACAATTAAATAAACTAGCTAAAGTACAAAAAATAAAAAAGAACTGTTACAAAAAATAAAAAAATATTTACAAACATAAGAAAAATATTACAACAATTTTAAACTAATTACACCTACTCTAAGCCCCCTAATAAAATAGCAAAGCCCCCCAAAATAAAAAATTCCCTACCCTATTCTAAATTAAAAAAGTTACAAGCTCTTTTACCTTACCAGCCCTGAACAGGGCCCTTTGCGGGGCATGCCCCAAGAATTTCAGCTCTTTTGCCTGTAAAAGAATAAATACAATACCCCCCCCCAACATTACAACCCACCACCCACATACCCCTAATCTAACCCAAACCCCCCTTAAATAAACCTAACACTAAGCCCCTGAAGATCTTCCTACCTTGTCTTCACCATACCAGGTTCACCGATCCGTCCTGGCTCCAACATCTTCATCCAACCCAAGCGGGGGTTGGCGATCCATCATCCGGTGCTGAAGAGGTCCAGAAGAGGCTCCAAAGTCTTCCTCCTATCCGGCAAGAAGAGGACATCCGGACCGGCAAACATCTTCTCCAAGCGGCATCTTCGATCTTCTTCCATCCGGTGCGGAGCGGGTCCATCTTGAAGCAGGCGACGCGGATCCATCCTCTTCTTCCGTTGTCTCCCGACTAATGACGGTTCCTTTAAGGGACGTCATCCAAGATGGCGTCCCTCGAATTCCGATTGGCTGATAGGATTCTATCAGCCAATCGGAATTAAGGTAGGAATTTTCTGATTGGCTGATGGAATCAGCCAATCAGAATCAAGTTCAATCCGATTGGCTGATCCAATCAGCCAATCAGATTGAGCTCGCATTCTATTGGCTGATCGGAACAGCCAATAGAATGCGAGCTCAATCTGATTGGCTGATTGGATCAGCCAATCGGATTGAACTTGATTCTGATTGGCTGATTCCATCAGCCAATCAGAAAATTCCTACCTTAATTCCGATTGGCTGATAGAATCCTATCAGCCAATCGGAATTCGAGGGACGCCATCTTGGATGACGTCCCTTAAAGGAACCGTCATTAGTCGGGAGACAACGGAAGAAGAGGATGGATCCGCGTCGCCTGCTTCAAGATGGACCCGCTCCGCACCGGATGGAAGAAGATCGAAGATGCCGCTTGGAGAAGATGTTTGCCGGTCCGGATGTCCTCTTCTTGCCGGATAGGAGGAAGACTTTGGAGCCTCTTCTGGACCTCTTCAGCACCGGATGATGGATCGCCAACCCCCGCTTGGGTTGGATGAAGATGTTGGAGCCAGGACGGATCGGTGAACCTGGTATGGTGAAGACAAGGTAGGAAGATCTTCAGGGGCTTAGTGTTAGGTTTATTTAAGGGGGGTTTGGGTTAGATTAGGGGTATGTGGGTGGTGGGTTGTAATGTTGGGGGGGGGGTATTGTATTTATTCTTTTACAGGCAAAAGAGCTGAAATTCTTGGGGCATGCCCCGCAAAGGGCCCTGTTCAGGGCTGGTAAGGTAAAAGAGCTTGTAACTTTTTTAATTTAGAATAGGGTAGGGAATTTTTTATTTTGGGGGGCTTTGTTATTTTATTAGGGGGCTTAGAGTAGGTGTAATTAGTTTAAAATTGTTGTAATATTTTTCTTATGTTTGTAAATATTTTTTTATTTTTTGTAACTTAGTTCTTTTTTATTTTTTGTACTTTAGCTAGTTTATTTAATTGTATTTATTTGTAGCAATTGTGTTTAATTAATTTATTGATAGTGTAGTGTTAGGTTAATTGTAGGTAATTGTAGGTAGTTTATTTAATTATTTTATTGATAGGGTAGTGTTAGGTTTAATTATATCTTAGGTTAGGATTTATTTTACAGGTAAATTTGTTATTATTTTAACTAGGTAGCTATTAAATAGTTCTTAACTATTTAATAGCTATTGTACCTAGTTAAAATAATTACAAAGTTGCCTGTAAAATAAATATTAATCCTAAAATAGCTACAATGTAATTATAATTTATAGTGTAGCTATATTAGGATTTATTTTACAGGTAAGTATTTAGCTTTAAATAGGAATCATTTATTTAATAAGAGTTAATTAATTTCGTTAGATGTAAATTATATTTAAGTTATGGGGGTGTTAGTGTTAGGGTTAGACTTAGCGTTAGGGGTTAATACATTTATTAGAATAGCGGTGAGCTCCGGTCGTCAGATTAGGGGTTAATAATTGAAGGTAGGTGTCGGCGATGTTAGGGAGGGCAGATTAGGGGTTAATACTATTTATGATAGGGTTAGTGAGGCGGATTAGGGGTTAATAACTTTATTATAGTAGTGCTCAGGTCCGCTCGGCAGATTAGGGGTTAATAAGTGTAGGCAGGTGTCGGCGACGTTGAGGGGGGCAGATTAGGGGTTAATAAATATAATATAGGGGTCGGCGATGTTAGGGCAGCAGATTAGGGGTACATAGGGATAACGTAGGTTGCGGCGGTTTACGGAGCGGCAGATTAGGGGTTAAAAAAATATGCAGGGGTCAGCGATAGCGGGGGCAGCAGATTAGGGGTTAATAAGTGTAAGGTTAGGGGTTTTTAGACTCGGGGTACATGTTAGAGTGTTAGGTGCAGACGTAGGAAGTGTTTCCCCATAGGAAACAATGGGGCTGCGTTAGGAGCTGAACGCTGCTTTTTTGCAGGTGTTAGGTTTTTTTTCAGCTCAAACAGTCCCATTGTTTCCTATGGGGGAATCGTGCACGAGCACGTTTTTGAGGCTGGCCACGTCCGTAAGCACCGCTGGTATCGAGAGTTGCATTTGCGGTAAAAATGCTCTACGCTCCTTTTTTGGAGCCTAACGCAGCATTTGTTTGAACTCTCGATACCAGAGTTAATTTTATGGTGCGGCCAGAAAAAAGCCCGCGGAGCGTTAACAGCCCTTTTACCGCCAAACTCCAAATCTAGGCCTAGGTTTTTTATTTTGGGGTGTTTTTTTTTTTTTTAAATGGGTATTAGAATAGGAATAATTTTTATTATTTTTGATAATTTGTTATTATGTGTAATGTATTTTTTTCGTTTTGGGTGGGTTTTTATTTTTAGATTAGGGCTTGGGCATTTCATAAAAGATCTGAATGGCCTTTTAACCCTTTAACGACGCATGTCGTACAGGGTACGTCGCACACAACCTGGTCTTTAAAGACCAGCGACGTACCCTGTACAACATTGGGGTTTAAAGCGGCTGGAAGCGATCCTGATCGCTTCCAGCCACTTTCCGGTTATTGGAGTGATGCCTCAACATCGAGGCATCCTGCAATAACACCCCTTGGCCATCCGATGTAGAGAGAGCCACATCGATGGCCGGTATCGTTGGTGGGTGGGAGGCGGGTGGGCGGCCATCGATGGTCCATGTGATGTGGAGGGGGGGGGATCATGGGCGGGATCGCTGGGGCATGCGCGCATGCACGGGGCGCGCGCACGGGAGCTGCGCACAGGTAGGGAGCAGGTGGGAACCGCTACACTGCAGAAAAAATTTGAACAGAAAGTGGGAAAAAAAATAAATAAATAAAAATGATCTAAGGGATCTCGGAGGGAGGGAGGTGGGGGGCAAGCTACACTACAGAAAAATTCTAAAAAACAGCTGCCAGTACCCAACATGGCTACCAATACATGGCTACCATTTTTTTGGAAATACCTTTTATTTTAGTACTGGCAGACTTTCTGCCAGTACTTAAGATGACCGGGACAATTGTGGGGTGGGGGAGGGAAGAGAGCTATTTGGGAGGGATCAGGGGGTGTGATATATCAGGTGGGAGGCTGATCTCTACATTAAAGCTAAAATTAACCCTGCAAGCTCCCTACAAGCTCCCTAATTATCCCCTTCACTGCTGGGCATAATACACGTGTGGTGCGCAGCTGCATTTAGCGGCCTTCTAATTACCAAGAAAGCCATATATGTCTGCTATTTCTGAACAAAGGGGATCACAGAAAAGCTTTTACAACCATTTGTGCCATAATTGCACAAGCTGTTTGTAAATAATTTCAGTGAGAAACCTAAAAATGTGAAATATTTTAAGTTTTTTGTCCATTTGATCGCATTTGGCTGTGAAATGGTGGCATGAAATATACCAAGATGGGCCTAGATCAATACTTGGGGTTGTCTACTACACTACACTAAAGCTAAAATTAACCCTAAAAGCTCCCTACAAGCTCCCTAATTAACCCCTTCACTGCTGGTGCGCAGCGGTATTTAGCGGCCTTCTAATTACCAAAAAGCAACGCCAAAGCCATATATGTCTGCTATTTCTGAACAAAGGGGATCCCAGAGAAGTGTTTGCAAACATTTATGCCATAATTGCACAAGTTGTTGGCAAATAATTTCAGTGAGAAACATAAAGTTTGTGAAAAAATTTGTGAAAAAGTGAACAATTTTTTTTTATTTTATCTCATTTGGCGGTGAAAGGGTGGCATGAAATATACCAAAATAGGCCTAGATCAATACTTTGGGATGTCTGCTAAAAAAAAAATATATACATGTCAAGGGATATTCAGGGATTCCTGAAAGATATCAGCGTCCCAATGTAACTAGCGCTAATTTTGAAAAAAAAGTGGTTTGGAAATAGCAAAGTGCTACTTGTATTTATTGCCCTATAACTTGCAAAAAAAGCAAAAGCAAAAAAAGCAAAGAACATGTGAACATTGGGTATTTCTAAACTCAGGACAAAATTTAGAAACTATTTAGCATGGGTGTTTTTTGGTGGTTGTAGATTTGTAACAGATTTTGGGGGTCAAAGTTAGAAAAAGTGTGTTTTTTTCCATTTTTTCCTCATATTTTATATTTTTTTATAGTAAATTATAAGATATGATGAAAATAATGGTATCTCTAGAAAGTCCATTTAATGGCGAGAAAAACGGTATATAATATGTATGAGTACAGTAAATGAGTAAGAGGAAAATAACAGCTAAACACAAACACAGCAGAAATGTAAAAATAGCCCTGGTCCTTAAGGGAAAGAAATTGAAAATTGGCCTTGTCTTTAAGGGGTTAAAGGGACAGTATACACTCATTTTCATATAACTGCATGTAATAGACACTACTATAAAGAATAAGATGCACAAATACTGATATAAAAATCCAATATAAAACTGTTTAAAAACTTACTTAGAAGCTGTCAGTTTGGCTCTGTTGAAAAGGTAGCTGGAAAGACCACTGCAAGTGGCAAATAAGACACTCCCCTCCCTCCCCCTTCTTTTGCATATGAAAAGACCCTTTACACAAACAGGAGCAAGCTGGAGAAGGTAGCTGACAGTATTCACATAAAACTTTGGAGCTTGGTTAGGAGTCTGAAAATCAGAGCAATGTTATTTAAAAATAAGCAAAACTATACATTTATTTTAAAAAAAAACTTTATGGGCTATATAAAAAGATCATCTGCAAAACATTTATGCAAAGAAAAAAATAGTGTATAATGTCCCTTTAAGGGCAGGATAAAGATCTAAATGCCCTTTTAAGGGCAATGCCCATACAAATGCCCTTTTCAGGGCAATGGGTAGATTAGGATTTACTTAAATTTTATTTTGTAGGTTTGGGAGGTGGGGGTTTGTATACTGTTAGGGGGCATTTGTTTTGTTTTGTAGCAAAAGAGCTGTTAACTTTACGGCAATGCCCTACAAAAGGCCATTTTAAGGGCTCTTGGTATTTTATTCTAGATTAGTCGTTTTTATTTTGGGGTGTTTTTTTTTTTGTTTGTTTTTTAAAGGGTATTAGAATAGGAATAATTTTTATTGTTTTAGATCATTTCGTTTGTTATTTTGTGTAATGGTAGGTTTTTTTATTTTTAGTAATTTTAGTGTTTGTTATTTTCAGGTAAGTTTTTATTTATTTTAACTAGGTATTTAGTAAATAGTTAATAACTATTTACTAACTAATCTACCTAGTTAAAATAAATACAAACTTACCTGTGAAATAAAAATAAAACCTAAGCTAGCTACAATATAACTATTAGTTATTATTTCAAAGGTAAGTATGTATTTAATTTTAAATAGGTATTACTTAGTTAATATAAAAATACCCAAGCTGAGTATATAATAGGGGCGCTATCATATAAAGTATGCAATATATATAACTTGAATGGTGTCACTAGATGGCAGTGTAAAATTGGTATATATATATACACACAATATAATGGTTCACCACAGAGTGACAGAGTTAAACCAGCATATAGAGTGACCTATGAATATATGTAGAGGGGTTATATACACACATATAAATGAGTGCAAAAAAGTCCCAAATACACAAGATAGTCACTAGAGTATCCAAGATGAAGTTATGGCGAAATCTGGCAGCTCTCCTCAAAGTATAAGGCCATCCACATCAAGAAATTTCTATAAAGAAGCAGAGAAGGAGCCACATAGCATAATTCTGTGAGATATATCAGGTAACAAAATAGAAAACTCAGATGCACTCATGTTTAGCAAAGCACCAAGATGTGATGCAGGCTGGGCATGCCGGAACCTTAAGAGTTGTCCGGTAAAACTCTCCTCTCAGGCAAAGATCTCCCCCAATGCCAGATGGTAATCACAGGATAGTAGTGCTGTTTGAATCAGGTGTATGATCAACTCCAGCAATAGTAGGTGTAAAAACCAAGCAGGAATGTCCAAGCAGGCAAAGTAGCAAGTAGTGTAAATAAAAGTGTTTATTTGTAACACATTAAAAACACAGCAACGCGTTTCTCAGTATCCAGTACTGACCAGCTGACCTGAGGAAACAGTACTGGATACTGAGAAACGCGTTGCTGTGTTTTTAATGTGTTACAAATAAACACTTTTATTTACACTACTTGCTACTTTGCCTGCTTGGACATTCCTGCTTGGCTTTTACACCTACTATTGCTGGAGTTGATCATACACCTGATTCAAACAGCACTACTATCCTGTGATTACCATCTGGCATTGGGGGAGATCTTTGCCTGAGAGGAGAGTTTTACCGGACAACTCTTAAGGTTCCGGCATGCCCAGCCTGCATCACATCTTGGTGCTTTGCTAAACGTGAGTGCATCTGAGTTTTCTATTTTGTTACCTGATATATCTCACAGAATTATGCTATGTGGCGCCTTCTCTGCTTCTTTATAGAAATTACTTAGTTAATAATTGTAACTTTAATTTAGCTCTATTTTAATTATGTTAAAGTTAGCGGGTGTTAGGGTTAGGGTTATGTTAGGGTTAGGGTTACGTTAGGGTTAGGTTTAAGGGTTAATATAGTTTAATTTAGGTTCTTGCGATGTGGGGGGCTGGCGGTTTAGGGGTTAATAGGTTTATTTAGTGGTAGTGATGTGGGAGGCCTTAGGTTTAGGGGTTAATAACTTTATTTAGTGGTGGCGATGTCGGGGAGCGGCGGAATAGGGGTTAATAGATTTATTATAGTGTGGGCAATGTTGGGGTGCAGGGGTATAGGGGTTAATAAATTTAGTATAGTTGTGGCGATATCGGGAGCGGCAGATTAGGGGTTAATAGCTTTATTTAGGTGGCAGCGATATTGTGAGCGGCAGATTAAGGGTTAATAACATTATGTAGGTTTCGGCGATGTTGGGGGCAGCAGATTAGAGGTGTTTAGACGTGGGGTTTATGTTAGGGTGTTAGGTTTAAACGTTATTTTTTCCCCCCAAAGACATCAATGTTGCTGCGTTACGGAGTTTTTCTTTCCGCAATCGCAGGTGTTGGGCTTTTTTCTGACCCGCTCTCCCCATTGATGTCTATGGGGAAAGCGTGCACGCACAAGCACGTCAGAACAGCACTTGTATTTTGTGCGGTATGAGCTTAAAACCACCATATTGCACGGACAAGCCAGCTGTTTCAAAACTTTTAATGGCTGCGCTATAGGGGGTTAAATAACACAACTTTTGTTGCGTTCGTTTATTTCCCTATAGCACGCGTAATTTATAATCTAGCTGTTAGTGAGTTATAGGTCAATACACCAGAGGACGGAAAATGCAATAATCAAAAATAGTTTTCAGACAAGCTACTCAACTCTACATATTTATTAAGTCCATTTCAGCCAGCACTAAATTCATTAACAGTTGTAATACGTGATGGGGATCCTTAACATCAGAGATCAATACAAGTTTGAGATTAGAATTTGATTTTCCACTAAACAGATTAGTGAACTAATTAACAAGCAAAATTGCTTCTTCACATCATTGTGTTTGGTATTCACCTTTTAAAACATTTGACTATTTAAATATAAACTGTTTAAGCATAAGCTCTTTTTATAATATAAGTGGGTTATAATGACGTGAGAGAGAAAATTGACAGATGGAATACAATAATTCTGCAGAACAGAAAAGTCAATACAGATTAAAAAGAATTGCAGTTAATAGTGGTCATTGACATTCATGTGGTTGTACAATTGCCCAATTAACTGTTTCTTTGAACAAGTCCAAATTGCCTCTATAGACACAAAAGGAAAAATAACAATTTAATTAATGAATCTTTCCACTGCATTCCAAATTCAGATTCTTTTCTGGTATGAATAAGACAGATATATTAAAGTGAATATCTACTACTCTTTTTTATTTAAAAAAAAGAATTGATAAACTATTTTAGCTGTTGCTAGCAAAACAGAAAATGTTATTAGTATGAATAAACAGTGGATTTATTGCTATCATTATATAAATATGCTAATCATACTACATTATTGCTGCAATATGTGCTACTGGGTGCATTTCTTCATCACATACAGTATACATCACTTTGTGTGTATCTTACTGATTTGGTGCAGAAAAATAGTCCCAATACTGTAGGCTACATCCTATGCAAGCCCTGTGGCTATCATCTGCAGCCTGAATGTGCTCTAACTCCTGTTGGCAACTGAGAAGCTGCATAGCAACAGCCCAAAATTTATAGCGACTGTTATTAAAGTGACAATGCAATAATAATATGCTCTAATTGACATTTTATTATTATTTCATGAATGTCCCTTGGCAACTATGTGATTAACTCCCACCAAGGGGCAGGGAGAGACCCCCCTAGCACACAGGGCTTGTCGTCGAGCCTGAGCAGGATACAGCTGGTGATTGACAGCTACATGAGAAGAGATTATATACAATTATTACTTGTACACCTTCCTCCCTTATTGGTCACTCAGTAATAAAATTTGCAAAATGTAAAAATTATAAGTTTATTAATGTAACATTAGATCTCACACACGCATTATCCTCTGAAGCATTTCACGTGTTAGTTTGCTCTTTATCAGCATACATGTGTATGTTGTCCTCCTGTTTGGCTTCTTGGCCCTGTCCTGCCCTTTGCGTAAGTTAAGTTACCCAGGTGTATTTGTCTAATAATAAAATGGTCTAACAAATAAGAACATTTTATTATTACACTAAAATGTCCTTTAAATGTCTAGGAGAACCACTAAGCAATAATAGTGACATTTTATTTCTGTCTCTATTATGTTACAGCTACTGAAAAGCTGAAGTGAAATTGCAAGGTCTAACACTCATTACATATACCAGTTATTATTTTTTATTTATAAAACTGGAAAATGTGTGTGTGTGTGTATATATATATACAGGGAGTGCAGAATTATTAGGCAAGTTGTATTTTTGAGGATTAATTTTATTATTGAACAACAACCATGTTCTCAATGAACCCAAAAAACTCATTAATATCAAAGCTGAATAGTTTTGGAAGTAGTTTTTAGTTTGTTTTTAGTTATAGCTATTTTAGGGGGATATCTGTGTGTGCAGGTGACTATTACTGTGCATAATTATTAGGCAACTTAACAAAAAACAAATATATACCCATTTCAATTATTTATTTTTACCAGTGAAACCAATATAACATCTCAACATTCACAAATATACATTTCTGACATTCAAAAACAAAACAAAAACAAATCAGTGACCAATATAGCCACCTTTCTTTGCAAGGACACTCAAAAGCCTGCCATCCATAGATTCTGTCAGTGTTTTGATCTGTTCACCATCAACATTGCGTGCAGCAGCAACCACAGCCTCCCAGACACTGTTCAGAGAGGTGTACTGTTTTCCCTCCTTGTAAATCTCACATTTGATGATGGACCACAGGTTCTCAATGGGGTTCAGATCAGGTGAACAAGGAGGCCATGTCATTAGATTTTCTTATTTTATACCCTTTCTTGCCAGCCACGCTGTGGAGTACTTGGACGCGTGTGATGGAGCATTGTCCTGCATGAAAATCATGTTTTTCTTGAAGGATGCAGACTTCTTCCTGTACCACTGCTTGAAGAAGGTGTCTTCCAGAAACTGGCAGTAAGACTGGGAGTTGAGCTTGACTCCATCCTTAACCCGAAAAGGCCCCACAATCATCTTTGATGATACCAGCCCAAACCAGTACTCCACCTCCACCTTGCTGGCGTCTGAGTCGGACTGGAGCTCTCTGCCCTTTACCAATCCAGCCACGGGCCCATCCATGTGGCCCATCAAGACTCACTCTCATTTCATCAGTCCATAAAACCTTAGAAAAATCAGTCTTGAGATATTTCTTGGCCCAGTCTTGACGTTTTAGCTTGTGTGTCTTGTTCAGTGGTGGTCGTCTTTCAGCCTTTCTTACCTTGGCCATGTCTCTGAGTATTGCACACCTTGTGCTTTTGGGCACTCCAGTGATGTTGCAGCTCTGAAATATGGCCAAACTGGTGGCAAGTGGCATCTTGGCAGCTGCATGCTTGACTTTTCTCAGTTCATGGGCAGTTATTTTGCGCCTTGGTTTTTCCACACGCTTATAGCGACCCTGTTGACTATTTTGAATGAAACGCTTGATTGTTCGATGATCACGCTTCAGAAGCTTTGCAATTTTAAGAGTGCTGCATCCCTCTGCAAGATATCTCACTATTTTTGACTTTTCTGAGCCTGTCAAGTCCTTCTTTTGACCCATTTTGCCAAAGGAAAGGAAGTTGCCTAATAATTATGCACACCTGATATAGGGTGTTGATGTCATTAGACCCCACCCCTTCTCATTACAGAGATGCACATCACCTAATATGCTTAATTGGTAGTAGGCTTTCGAGCCTATACAGCTTGGAGTAAGACAACATGCATAAAGAGGATGATGTGGTCAAAATACTCATTTGCCTAATAATTCTGCACTCCCTGTATATATATATATATATAAAATAACCTTACAACACTCCTGTCTAAAACGACTAGGCAACATTAAATCTGTTACACTGTTAGTGTCAGCTAATAATAGCATACAATGAATGTCTACTTCACATACATGACCACCCTCAGTGACCTACAGCCCCAGGAAATTGTAAAATACAAGAAACCTGGATGCATCCAAGATATATTGAACAGGTTTAAGCTCATTCAGAGCAAATTTATCAACTTTATAATGCCCCACAACTATCTGGAGCTTAAAGGGACAGTCTACACCAGAATTTGTATTGCTTTAAAAGATAGATAATCCCTTTATTACCCATTCCCCAGTTTTGCATAACCAACACAGTTATATTAATATACTTTTAACCTCTGTGATTATCTTGTATCTAAGCCTCTGCAAACTGCCCCTTTATTACAGTTCTTTTGACAGACTTGCAGTTTAGCCAATCAGTGCCTGCTCCCAGATATCTTCACGTGCACAAGCACAGTGTTATCTATATGAAACACATGAACTAACACCCTCTAGTGGTGAAAAACTGTTAAAATGCATTCTGAAAAGAGGTGGCCTTCAAGGTCTAAGAAATTAGCATATGAACCTTCTAGGTTAAGCTTTCAACTAAGAATACCAAGAGAACAAAGCAAAATTGGTGATAAAAGTAAATTGGAAAATTGTTTAAAATTACATGCTCTATCTGAATCATGAAAGTTTATTTTGGCCTAGACTGTCCCTTTAAATTAATTGAAACTCATGATTTTTAAGTCTTAGTGAAAATTCTCTGCTCCCTTCACTTTATGACATCTGGGTTCTTTCAACTGACATAAACTATATTTAGTGGGATGGTTTTACTATCCTTAAAGGGACAGTTTTTTTTCAGAATTTTTATTGTTTAAAAAGATAGATAATCACTTTATTACCCATTCCCCAGTTTTGCATAACCAACACTGTTATATTAATATACTTTTTTTTTTTTTTTATAGTTTATACATTTTATTGAGGATCAAAAATAAACATACAGGTAATCTAAAATGAAACAACAAAATTTGCACATACAATGAGTTCCAGAACAATGAAGTGGTATACAAGCATTAAAGTATATGAGTAATAGTTACACAGAAAAAGAAAAAAAAACCCATAGGAATACAATACTGTATAGAGCACACAAAGTAATACCTGCAGAATAAAATAAACCCATATCAAATGTTAATCCTCGGTTTTCCAACCTCCATATGAAGGGAATGCCCAATTAGGACCTTCATCACATCTATTATAAACAGCCTATTAGGAGGGATAAAACGGGGGTAAGGGTACTATAAAACTGAAGAAGCATAAGAACTATTAAATGTAAGAGAATCACTTGGCCTGAGAATTTATAGGGGGATATCTGTTCTTTGGTCAATAGCTCTTGACTGGTATGATTGTCACCTCATATAGGGTACACTGGCTATAGACTTTTAGCAACAAGATAATTTAGGATAAAGTTATCTATATAATCCCCTATCCTTCATATATCATCATTAGTGTGAACCATCTATCCAGTCTGACTTTTGAACTATGGATATATCTCAAGATCTCAGACCATCTAAAATGATCGCTATATATATTTGCTTCATAAGTGTAACACTAGGTTAAAAATTTAAAGGGATAGAATCCTTAGAATCTGTGTTCTATGTTTATTAAATTAACAAAAAATTTAGGGAGGGCGGAGCCAGCAATAGGGGAACTATAATTGCAGGAGGAAGAAAGTGATGAAACTATATGTAGACCAAAATGCCAAGATTTTCTCTAAACACCTGAGAGAGCTATGTAAAGTTAGTCTCCCTAATCTTCCCTCTAAATAAACACATAGGGCGGACTACAAAATGAGGTATGGTTCGGTATTACACATGAAATGCCTAAAATCTATTCCCCTGTAATATAAAATAGAGACCGCAAGTTGGGCACTATCAAGGGACTGTAACTAATTGTAACCAACACAATTATGCATATATTTACACCTTATCCCAATAAAACTTAAGGTCAGATCATCATATGGACTATTAAGGTTATCTAAACGGTCAGTATATATGAGATTATAGCCTAAGGCAGGTTAGGAAACTTCCCTCTATAGAAATTCTTCTTTCTGGATCAAAATAAACACTGGACTGCGTCATCCCGGCCGCAGACAACGCAGTAGTAGTATAATTTCCACAAATGAACTTAATATATATACTGTATAAGAATCCTGCCTGTCCCAACCTAAACATGAAACCCTACAAGAATGTTCCCTGCAAGACTCTACTGAAATACTGTTATAGCCGTTATAAATAACAAACAAAAAATCAACAGGCTTATGCTAAAAGGAGTATAAAAATGGCTTCCCAGTAAAGGTATGGATGTAATTATCATGTATACAAATATATGGCTACACAAAATATCTAATGAACTTGTGGTATTAGATAAAAATAAAAAAGCCTAACTCACACATAAAACTAACTGGTGTAATAGGTAAACATAACAATGTAAATAACATTCTAAGAGGGTTTTAGCCTCTTATACCATCTTATAACGATTATGCAAAAGTCCACAAACAGTGACGTTAACTCAGATCCAGTATAGAGACTAAAAAGGGTGGATCTGTCCTTCGAGAAGATAGTTGAAGATGGCATTAGCCTACTCCCATTGTCATCTCAGATGGTTGCCATAGTCTTAAACTATCCGGGGGCCACAATTGCGAGGCAGGGAGCTTGAGTTCATTCTTTTTCATGTGGCACCGCTCAGTCTCACAGATGGGGAAACCCCCGGAGGAAGAACTTGGAAAAAAGAATAAATGCTCCCGGTTACTGCAAAGAATCAAGGGTTCCTGTAGGCTATCGGGTTTAAAGTTATCAGACATAGGGCTGTTAAGGGCAGTCGCGCCAATCTGCTGCTCCACGGAAACACTGTTGCTCATAGCCGAAACTGAAGATTGCATTGGGGCAAAAAGAATCTTGGCTGTATGGAGGGTCAGTATTTGTAAGGCAGATATGGAGCCTCCTGTTGCTCTCTCAGCCGTTGATTCTATCCCTGAAGTGGTACAAGAGACGAGTTCCGTTTGATTCTTCACTACCCTTTTTCCAACAACATGTGAACGGCCTGTTGTTGTGCACACTTGTTCCGCTTTGGGTAGGAGCTGAGGGGAGTTGTGACCTATTATCAGGAGAACAAGCTTTCTCTCAACCTCCTGTAGTACCGCATCCACTTTGCTGTATAACTCCTCCATAGTATCAGGCTATGCTGCTCCACGTGGTTAAAAATATGGCTGATCTCTCCAGACCTCAGTATTGCGATCCGTAAATTTAAATAAATGTCTCTCCTTGTCTGGATAAATTTCTCCTGGATACTACTAGACTGTAGGCACACAAAATAAATTATCAGTAGGACATTTCTTTTATCAGAAAATGTAGTTTTATGCCACTCTGGCACCGGAGCTCCTTCTCTATGCATCTGTTCAGGTCTGTGGCTGACTCCGCCCCCATATTAATATACTTTTTACCTCTGTGATTACCTTGTATCTAAGCTTCTGCAGACTGCCCCCTTTTTTTCAGTTCTTTTGACAGACTTGCATTTTAGCAGATCAGTGCTGACACATATGAACCAATGCCCTCTAGCTGTGAAAAACTGTCAAAATGCATTCAGATAAGAGGCGGCCTTCAAGGGCTTAGAAATTAGCATATGAGCCTACCTAGGTGTAGCTTTGAACTAAGAATATCAAGAGAACAAAGCAAATTTGATGACAAAAGTATATTGGAAAGTTATTTAAAATGAAATGCCCTATTTGAATCATGAAAGTTTAATCCTGACTAGACTGTCCCTTTAATCACTTTTTAATATAGCTGATGACAAGATACCAAAAACACCTCAGGGTTAGAGATTTGCCAAGAGGGCTTCTAATCTTTCTTGGTACAATGCATTGCACTTGTGTAGCTGTATAACCAGCTAATGAAATACTGAAATAGCTTTATGCTAATAATAATTTTATCATTGTTTCAGCTTAACATCAATTGCTCATCCAACACGTTTCCTGCCTATTGGGAACAATTGGACTAAAAGAAGCTGCTTCCAGGTGGTAACTCGCCATACAACAAACTACTGAGCTGTTGTTCATTCCTGTCAGACTGATTCTCTTTCTGTATTTATCTGAAATATGACCCTGGGAAGTCTCCCTAAGGTTGATGGGGAAAACCAGATGTGGACTCCTTGCCCAATGTGCTTAAAGGAATATGGCCGCACCTTACTGATGAGGTCCAAAGAAGGCTGAAACGATTGCCTGGGTTTGCTATGTTTCTTCTTCAAAAGAGAATTGCCTGGTCTTTTGGGGCTGGACTGGGTTAAAGACGCTGCTTCCAGGTCGTAATTCACCATAGAACAAGTTACTGAGCTGTTGTTCGTTCTTGTTAAAGTGCTTCTTTTTCTGTATGTATCTGTCGTATTATAAAAATATACACAATCCTCAAGCACTACATAATACTTTGGTAAGAATACATTTTCCATATTGTTTGTTTATTGGTGCAGTTGTACAACTATGCTACAGACAAAGAAATTTGCATGAGATCTTCAAACAAGAAAAACTTAAAATACCAGTATATTTTTTAGCATTTTTGCTATCACTCAATTTAAATAGAAATAGAGCCTTATTATTTTTTTATTTACCTATCAAAAGTGTATATATTTTAAGCATACAACCCAAGGTATTGAATTATGCCCATTTTGGTATATTTTGGTATATTTCCTGCCACCATTTCGCCAGCCATATGCGATCATGCAAAAACAAAATTTTGTTAACGTTTTAACAAACTTTGGTCACTGAAATTATTTATATACCGCTTTTTGAGTCATAACACAAATCATTCTAAAAACTTCTCTAGGATCCTTTTTGTTCAGAAATAGCAAACATAAATGGACTTGTCATTGCTTTTTGGTAATTAGAAGGACACTAATTGCAGCTGTGCACCACACTTCTGAAATTCCCAGCAGTGAAGAGGTTAATTAGTTAGCTGGTAAGGGTAATAGTATTGTAATGTAGGGATTACCCTCTCACCTCCCTGATCCTGACAAACAGCTCCCCCCCACACACTCCTCCTCACTATCTTCGGTACTGGCAGACAGTCTGCTAGTATACAGTTTAGGGCTTTTATTTTAATGATTTTAAAAAAAATCTACATTGTAGAGATCCATCTCCAACCCTCCCACCTCTCTGATCCCTCCCAAACAGCTCTTTAACCCTCCTCCCACCCACTAGTGACAGCCATCTTAGGTGCTTGCAACTGTCTGCCAGTACCCAGGTTTTATTTTTAATTTTATTTATTTATTAACATGTTTTCTGTAGGTCCCCCTACAACCCTGCAATCGCAAAGTAGACCCCCCTCCCTGATTTCCCCTTTTTTCTGTAATGTAGCAACTCATCCCTCCCTTTCCCTTCCAAACTTGTTTTCTGTAGCGTAGGGTCCTGCCCCTTGCTCCCCCCTCCCCCCTCCTTTACCCAGCCACCTTACCTCCCACACCTACCACCAGCACCAACAGATAATCGTTATAAGCAGTGCCTCTATCTTTAACAATCTGGCTTCATATGCTTACGGAGCACTGATCGTGGAAACCCACAAACAGAAAGTCTCGTTGTCACTTAACAACCAAGATGGCTTGAGCTTCATGCATTATGGACGTAGATCTATGATATGTGGTACTATGGGCTATGTACTACATGATGAAGATCTACGTCCATTTGGGCAAAGGGGTTAAACTAAATAAGTTTAATTTAAAACTTTAATAAATGCTTAACTAATTGTTTCTATTTTCAAATATATTATGTTGTTATTTTCATTAGGGGTAGTTCACTGTTATTCTGAATACAATTTTTACCTGCAAGGCAGGGGAGGACGCTGATGATGAGTTTATGCAGAGGGAATCTCATCACTTCTACCTCTCTATTCTGTTCTTATACCTATACCCAAGTCTAAATCCCTTCCTAGGCCTGTAAATGTCCCCAACTAGACACTGTTCTCCATATCTACACTTCTCTTTCCTATTCGTCTTCATCACTCCTTCCCTTTTTCCTCTTCTGTCTCTTGTATTCAAACTCCTGTTCTCTCTATTTCTGAATCCCTAGGGTCACCTTTCTTTTATATTCTAATCTTCTCTTCCTCTTCCTCTGAAAGGAAATAAATAAATAACTGTGGTGGGAAGTTAATAAAAAAACTCTGCGTTAAAGAAGGTGGTGAGGGTGAGTAAGGAAGTAACTGGTTTGATGGACGGGATTTATAGAATATGTGAGGCAATGTGTTTGCTGAAGTTAAGTGTGTGTTTGGTTGTCCTTGTATGTGACTTAGTTTGTAAAATATATGTAATTTATTGTGACAAATTAAAGTGATTGTAAACTTTAGTATTTCAATACACAGTATATAAAATTATTTATAAAAACAGGGGCACTTTAATTCATTCAATCATTGCTTGCCCTGCTCAGCTAAATCAAGTATGAGATGTGGGAGGAGGAACGGCGCAATGTTTACCATCTCTAAATGGTAAATATTTTACAAAGGAAGCATCTTTAAAAAATTTAATTAATTAAAGTACCCCTGTTTTTATAAATTATGTTATATACTGTGTATTGAAATACTAAAGTTTACAATCACATTATATATAAGGCGCAAATGATTCTACCACCCAGCTGCTTAATCCAAATCTGCTTCAACACTCCTGTGCCTTATTTGAAAGTTCCAATGACACATAACCTGCATTGCTTATGGGACATTAAACACACAGTTTATTATTTAACATGTTTGATTAAGCACTATAAAAATGCAGCATAAATATTAATTGTGCCTGTTCTTCCTGTAATTTACCACTTTAAATTGTATCACTACCCTGAGGGGCTCCTATGCATATAGCATACACATTGCAGTCACTTATTAAAGGGACATTCAAGTCCAAAAAAAACTTTCATGATTTAAATAGGGCATGGAATTTTAAACAACTTCCCAATTTACTTTTATCACCAATTTTGCTTTGTTCTCTTGGTATTCTTAGTTGAAAGCTAAACCTAGGAGGTTCATATGCTAATTTCTTAGACCTTGAAGACTGCCTCTAATCTGAATACATTTTGACCACTAGAGAGCATTGGTTCACGTGTTTCATAAAGCTAACATTGAACTCAAGCACGTAAAGTGACCTAGGAGTGAGCACTGATTGGCTAAACTGCATGTCTGTCAAAAGAACTGAAATAAGGGGCAGTCATCAGAATCTTAGATACAAGATAATTACAGAGGTAAAACGTGTATTATTATAACTGTGTTGGTTATGCAAAACTGGGGAATGGGTAATAAAGAGATTATCTTTTTTTTTTTAAACAACAAAAATTCTGGTGTTGACTGTCCCTTTAAGTATGAAAAACTAAGAGAGAGGTGGAACTGGCTATTGTTTGTGGTCACATGCTCTTAGGTTTCTGGAGTAGGCTTGGGAAAGTGCATTAGGAGTTGAAAGGCCATATCCACACAGCTTGAAGAGTGTTCTCCAGTTCATAGAAGAATGATGAGAAATTATGCTGAAGGAGGATGTCTAATTTCTGACACCCTTTGCAAGATATACTCAACAGAGTAAAAGAGGTAAGATGGATATCAGTCACCTCTTTTTTGCTTTGCTACTCAACGGCATCTTTCTATAGTCCAGTTAGGTTTTCACCTTGCAATAACACTACTGTTGACATAGAAATAAAGTGTTTTACGCTGAGAGGGATAGCAACTGCATTGTAATATGGGTTGACATTCTGATTAACCTTTCATGGGTTCTTTGGTCACCAACTGAGTTGATCTATTTCCTTTGTCACAATGACATATACAAGTATGCTTTAGGGTGGTGGGTAGGAAGAGGTTAAGTCTATAACAGGTTATACCGAGAAATTACTCTTTAAGACCCTCGTGGGTTGAGAGTTATGACACAGTAGGTAATAAACCAGTAGCGGGCTTCCCTTCTCTGATTTTGAGTGTGTGAGTGTATACATATATGCTCTGTATTAAAGGGATACTAAATCCATTTTTTTTTTCTTTTAGGATTTTCTTTAATGATTCAGATAGAGCATGCAATTTTAAGCAACTTTCTAATTTACTCCTATTAACAATGTTTCTTCATTCTCTTGATATCTTTATTTAAAAAGCAGAAATGTAAAGCTTAGGAGCCGGAACATTTTAGGTTCACCACGTTGGATAGCGCTTGCTTATTGGTGGCTACATTTAGCCACCAATAAGCAAGCGTAATCCAGGTTCTGAACCAAAAATGGGCTGGCTCCTAAGCTTTAAATTCCTGCTTTTTAAATAAAGTTATCAAGAGAACGAAGACAATTTGATCATAGGAGTAAATTAGAACACGGTTTAAAATTTAATGCTCTATCTGCATCATTAAAAAAATATTTTTGGGTTTAGTGTCCCCTTAATAGTGGCAGTGAGCACACTGTGCTGTATAATGATGTGAGTTTCTATATAATATACCCTTATAAGTACACTGCTCTGTATAAATATGGTTGATGACTATGTATACTCTATAAATATGCTGTGCTGTATAATGATGAAATATCATTGTGCCTATAGACACTAATAGTAAACACACTGCATTATATAATGTTGATCAGTATCTATACACAGGTATTGACCACATAGGCACACACACCTATGTATAGACTAGCTGATATGGGCCCCCAGCACTTGGGTCCTGTTGCCACTGCACCTGCCGCACCAATGGTAGTCCCACCCCATTGCTGCTACATTAAACACCGGCCCACAATACTAGCAGGTAGGTACCTTTTTTATTTATTTATTTTTTTGTGTTCTTAAAACGTCTAACCTTTCTGGTACCCAATATGAATAGGTTATACTAGAGAGACGTAACCAAAATAAATAAATACAATCATGCAAATGAAAAATAATATTTTCGCCAGCGGTAAAAGCTGATAAAGTTAAGATTGATGGTAACAACAGAGTAGTTCAGTACTTGAATCCTACTAATATTTGTTGACTAATAAGGCCAACTCCAACAACCCTTTTGGCTAAGAAAGGCCAATTTTGCAAAGCTAACAAGAAAACAAAAAATGTTTATTTAAAAAAAAGACCATATTCCATCTTAATATCAGGAGATGCTTCTTTTTTAAATGGCAGAAACTGCTACAGAAATTAAATTATGAGGTAAATGTTTAGTGTGAAGTATTGCACGCGCACATATAAAAAAATGTTGTTATTTGCTGCCATCTGCTGTAGTTGTTTAGTATTACAAGGACATTAAATCCTCCATTGTTCTTTTTATTGAGTGAAAGAAAATAAAAAATCTGCATTATTCAAAGACCTGTTTTTCGCTCATAATTTATTTTAAAACAAATACATGGAAAATATGCTAAGGTTTTACCTTTTAGTGCATTTCTTTTCACAAGATCATCACAATGAAACAGGTGTTATGGTTGATATATGCTGATAAATAGACAAGAAGATACACTATCTGTGAAAAAGTGTATATCCCTGTTTCTTTCCAGAGAGTCCAAATGGGAACATTTTTTATTTTACTTAAAAAAAAACACTAATTGCAGTAGAATTACATAATTAACAATTGCATAATAAAAAGACAAGGCAAAGCAGTTGATTTTTTTTCTGGCAAATTCATTTTTTCTCCCATTTCCCGTCACCCTGCATCATGTGACAGACATCAGCTAATCACAGACTAGTATAGGTATACCCTGTGAGCTTGTGCACATGCTCAGTAGGATCTTGTTCCCCAGAAAGTGTGTATATAAAAAGATTGTACAAAATTTGATGATGGAAGTAAATTGGAAAGGGTCTTAAAACTGCTGCTCTATCTGAATCATAAAAGTTTATTTTGACTTGAGTGTCCCGTTAATTAATTTTAAGCAGTACATCAGTGTATCTGTTTAGCAGCACCACAATTCCTCAAATTAAGACCTTACTTGTGTAAAACAGGAAGGTTTTTAGCATTAATATAAAATAATGTTAATGGCTTCAACCACTACCAATAAAAGAGCAGTCATAATATACCAGCCCATGACTCACTTAAAGGCTTCATCACCTTTATGTATACCTTTAAAGACAGCAGGGAGAGTGGTTATATATGATAGAAAACACCAAGTACAGTGAACTATTTAATAAAGCAGAGGACGTTTTTTTTCTTTCTTTTTTAGAAAGAGCAACACCAGAACACAGAGTCATGATCTGAAATATAGTAGGATGGTTTATTTATGGAATAGACGTCCAAGAGAAGTGGTAAGAACAAATAATGTACGGAACATGAATGAGACTTTCCTAAGAATGAATTAAACTTATATTTTAGTCATCATTATCCCCTTTGATGGTTGGAGGTCACACAGCCGTTATGAATAGGTGCCTATGTTTTATTAAAGATTTGCAAAACTACTAGAAAACTTTGGTGAGCATGTGTATCTTATCAACTTTAACTGTGACCAATTATTCATTGTTCTAAGCAATAATTGTCTAGTAAGTAGCTAATTTATACAACCTGTGGCAATTCTAACGAAGTCTAGGTCACCCTATTTTGCTTTTCGGCTTCTCTTGGGAGTGTGGTACAAGCACAATTTTCATGCAACAGCTATGTATTCTACAACAACAACAAAAAGCAAAATAAATAATGCAGGCATACTGCAATTTTTTACTTTACAAATTTAAAGATTTAATATTACAATCTTATTGTGTTTCCTGTCCCTTTAATCTGTTATCTTATTTTATTTAGGCATCTTTTCAATAAATAAATTATAGCATAACCAGCTTATGTAAAGTACAATGCTGTACAGTATATAAAGCTTAAAAGGACAGTCTACTCCTGAATTTTTGTTTTAAAAGATAGATAACCCCTTTATTTCCATACACCATTTTGCATAAAAATCATGGTTATATTAATACAATTTTTACCACTGTGATTACCTTGTATCTAAGCCTCTGCAGACTTCCCCTTATTTCAGTTCTTGTGTTTTAGCCAATCAGTTCCCTATCATAAGTAACTCCACGGGAGTGAGCACAATGTTATATATATGCAACACATGAACTAATACCATCTAGCTGCAGGGCCGTATTATGGCCTAGGCCAACAAGGCACGGGCCTAGAGCGGCAGCTTGGAGGGGGTGGCAATTTTTGGACCCTCTGTATTGGGTTGCACAGTGTTTATAGAGCTACCTTTCTCATAATATACCCGCCGCCCACCTTGGATTGGACTCTTTTCAGCCTGAAACATTATATGAGCCGACAGGGAAAGCTCGGTCCTTATTCGCCAGGCTCTCAAATGATTCCCCAGTGAATTCCTATGCACACTCCAGCCATGATTAATCAAACCGGTGCGGTCACTGTACCTGGCAAATAAGCGCCTGATTGAGGACCTAGCCTTCCCTGTCGGCTCATATAATATTTCAGCAAAAGGCAGTGGCGGAACAATTTTTTTTTTATCTTATTGTTATAACAGTTAATGGATGGAGTGATGACACGCTGCAGGTTACGTTCGCATAGTTGGCTAAGAGGCTTCAGAGGTTAGGAGGCGTAGTACTGTTTTGCTGCCCAGCTGGAGCAGGAGTGGGATCTGCCTGTTTATTGCAGTTAGTGAGCCTCACATATTGGTGGAACTTCAGGCCTGTAGATGGTGAATGGCAGCTGTGAGCTAGAGTGTGATTACGGATATGTACTGCGCGGCAGGTGATGTCAGGGAGTGGGACACTAGCTCTGACACTCTTGGGTGTGACAGGCTGCAAACAGGGATGACGGGTGCACAGCTGAGATGCTACCCACTACTGCTTCCTGGCCTCCTGAAATGCTGCCCACTGCCCAGCAAATTCAATAATGGCTGTCGCTCCTGCATTTTCTAAATTTTGTGCAGGTTGCCGCTCTCCTGCATAGATGCCTGTGGTGGAGATCCGTATATTTGGCACTGCCATGACCCTACCCACTCTGTAAAATGAAATGTGCCCCTATATCCCCAGAGCCCCTATGAATGATGTCATCTGTTTGGATGCACGGTCTTCTGCTTAACGGGCTAAGTTTAAAGGGACACTGAACCCAATTTTTTTCTTTCATGATTCAGAAAGAACATGCAATTTTAAGCAACTTTCTAATTAACTACTATTATCAAATTTTCTTCATTCTCTTGGTATCTTTTTTGAAAAGCAAGAATGTAAGTTTAGATGCCGGCCCATTTTTGGTGAACAACCTGGGTCGTCCTTGCTGATTGGACAGCACCAATAAACAAGTGCTGTCCATGGTTCTGAACCAAAAACTAGCTGTCTCCTTAGCTTAGATGTCTTCTTTTTTAAATAAAGATAGCAAGAGAACGAAGAAAAATTGATAATAGAATAAAATTAGAAAGTTGCTTAAAATTGCATGCTCTATCTGAATCATGAAAGAAAAAAAATTGGGTTCAGTGTCCCTTTAAGAGCTTTCTGTTGCCTCCAGTTTAACAGAGGCACAGAGAATTGATTGATTGTCCAGATTGCTGGGGACTGGGGATAATTTTCTACAGATGGTCAAACTTTACTGCAGTCTGTGTAGCCTGGACGGTCAATACTCTGTGCCACTGTTAAAATGGAGACAACGGACAGCTCTTAAACTTAGCCCATGCGAGGAACAAGCTTTTTAGTTTGGTTTTAAAAATATATATAAATTGGTAAGAAAAAACTACTGCGTTAAGCAGAAGGTTGTGCAACCAAACATATGACATAAGTCATAGGGGCTCTGGGGATACAGGGGCACATTTCATTTTACAGAGTTGGGGCATGGCAGTGCCAATTATATAGATCACCGCCGTGGGCTTCTATGCAGGAAAGTGGCAACCTACACAATGCAGTAATTGAAAAAGTGGCAGCCATTATTGAATCTGCTGGGTGGCATTGCAGGAGGCCAGGGTGGACGCCCCCAGAGTGGTGAACATCCAGGTTCTACCTTAGTTGTTGTTCAGCCACTGCAGTTCAGGACAACTACTGTGAAGAATAACAGAGTACTCACAACTAAATTACAATAATCTATGTATGGCTGACGTGACCATATCACCTCTGACATGCCACTTGTAGCATCTGTGGCAAAGTAATAGTAAAATTATTTGATTTTTGATTCCCTAGCCAAAAAAGCCATAAAACCTGGGGGGCAGCAGAATTTTGAGTGCCTAGAGCAGGCCAAAACCTAAATATGCCACTGTCAAGCTGTGAACAAACTGTCAAAAGCATTCAGATAAAAGGTGGCCTTCAAGGGCTTAGAAATTATCATATGAGCCAACCTAGGTTTAGCTTTCAACTAAGAACACCAAAGGAACAAAGCAAATTTGATGATAAAAGTAAATTGGAAAGTTGTTCACAATTACATTCTCTATCTGAATCCTGAAGGTTTCATTTTGACTATACTGTCCCTTTAACACAAATCACACTAGTCTTATTAAGTGGACTATAACAGTAGGATGTAGTATAAACAGTTTATCTTTGTCACTCCAGTAAGATACTGGATAAAGTGGTAGAAATAATGGTTTATATAACTGAGCTGTGTATGCTTTGTTTACACAGTGGGACATTTTGTTGTTTTTCCCCAGATGTTCCAGTGCATATTTCAGGATAAAACAGTCTCTGCTCCTAGGGTCAGATTTGCGCATGAAGAGACTGCATGTTACCTCAGACCCCTTGATCTGTATAATGACAGAATATCTCTACAGTAAGGGGCATATTTATTAAAGTCTGGCGGACCTGATCCGACAGTGCGGATCAGGTCCGCCAGACTTCGCTGAATATGGAGAGCAATGCGCTCCCCGTATTCAGCATTGCACCAGCAGCTCACAAGAGCTGCTGGTGCAACGCCGCCCCCTGCAGACTCACGGCCAATAGGCCGCCAGCAGGGGGGTGTCAATCAACCTGATCGTACTCGATCGGGTTGATTTCCGGCGATGTCTGTCCGCCTGCTCAGAGCAGGCGGACAGGTTATGGAGCAGCGGTCTTTGTGACCGCTGCTTCATATCTGCTGTTTCTGGCGAGCCTGCAGGCTCACCAGAAACACGGGGCATCCAGCTCTATTCGGAGCTTGATGCATATGCCCCTAATAGTGAACACACTGCACTGTATAATGCACTGTATAATGCTACACAGATCTTGATTATGCTTCTTAGTCTATATTGATACAATATGAAGCACATATTATATCTGTTTTGTTTTTAAAAGTGGCTCCTTAAATAGATTTTTTCACAATTTAAAGGGATATTCTAATGCAAACAATTACATGCTCTAATTTATTGACCATAGATAACTATCAGCTAGATTACGATTTTTGAGCGCTATAGGGATTTTAACGACCACCACAAAAGCAACGTTATTTCACCTCCCTATAACGCTGGTATTACAGGTTTTGAAAAAGCAGGCTTGTGTGGGCGATATGGTGTCGTTGAGCTCCATACCGCACCGAAAACAATCGCTGCTTTGACATGCTCGTGCACGATTTCCCCATAGACATCAATGGGGAGAGCCGGCAAAAAAAAAAGCCTAACACCTGCGATCGCAGAAACAAAAGCTTCGTAACGCAGCCCCATTGATGTCTATGGGGAAAAAGAAAATAATGTTTAAACCTAGCACCCTAACATAAACCCTGAGTCTAAACACCCCTAACCTGCTGCCCCTGACATCGCCGCCACCTACATACAGTTATTAACCTCTTATCTGCCATCCCAACATCGCCGCCACCTACATACAGTAAACCCCTAATCTGCCACCCCCAATATCGCCGCCACCAACATAATGTTATTAATCCCTAATCTGTCGCTTCCGATGTCGCCGTCACTATACTAAAGTTATTAACCCCTAAACCTCTGGCCTCCCACATCACTACCACTTAATAAATCCATTAACCCCTAACCCTAACGTAAGCCTAACCCTAACACCCAGTAACTTTAACATAATAAAAATATAGCTAAATTAAATTTACAATTATTAACTAAATAAACCTATTAACCACTAAACCACCAGCCCCCCACATAACAACAAGCTAAATTAAACTATATTAACCCCTAAACCTAATCCTAAACGTAAACCTAACCCTAACCCCCCTAACTTTAACATAATTATGACAGAGCTAAACTAAAGTTACAATTCTTAACTAAATAATACCTATTTAAAACTAAATACTTACCTGTGAAATAAAACTTAAGCTAGCTACAATATAACTAATAGTTATATTGTAGCTAGCTTAGGTTTTATTTTTATTTCACAGGTAAGTTTGTATTTATTTTAACTAGGTAGACTAGTTAGTAAATAGTTATTAACTATTTACTAACTACCTAGTTAAAATAAATACAAACTTACCTGCGAAATAAAACCTATCCTGCCTTACACTAAAACCTAACATTACAAAAAAAGATAAACACTAAAATTACTAAAAATATAAATAACTAAATTACATAAAAAACAAATGCTAAATTACAAAAATAAGAAACAAATTATCAAAAATAAGAATTACACCTAATCTAATAGCCCTATCAAAATAAAAAGCCCCCCCCCCCCAAATAAAAAAATCCTAGCCTACACTAAACTGCCAATAGGCCTTAAAAGGGCCTTTTGAGGGGCATTTCCCCAAAGAATTCAGCTCTTTTACCTGTAAAAAAAAAACACACCCCCAACCACGGGATGAGGATATACCTAAGCCTAGGAAAATTAAATCAGATTTCTATCCCACTCATTTTAGGGGTAATCACCTAAATTTGTTTCAGAAAAGGATAGAGCAGGAGGTTATGGAATTGGGTAGAAAAACAAAATCTGGTAATTTTAATAACAATCTTACACTTAAACAGAGGTCAGCTGTTAAAGAACTAAAGGATAACCGAGATGTAGTGATCAGATCATCAGATAAAGGTGGCAACGTGGTTGTGATCAACAAATCTGATTATATTGGGGAAGCTAAAAGGCACTTATAGGAAGTTATCCTGTAATCCTGAATATGAATTCACTAAAAAGTTGAATAAATTACTTGATGAGGCAGTTGCATTGGGGGTTATGACAAGAGAAATGGTATTGTCACTTATTCAACAGCATTCAATGATGCCAGTCTTTCACCACCTGCCGAAGGTGCATAAGGACCCAATCAGTCCTCCTGGATGCCCTATTATCTCTGGGATAGATTCATTATTTGAACCAGTATCGAAATGGGTCGACTCAATATTGCAACCTTTGGTTCAAGGGCTTAGTAGTTATATTAGGGACTTGGACATTTAATAAGTATTCTCAGAGATTTGAATTGGCAAGAAGATTCCAGGTGGGTGGTGATTGACGCGGTGTCATTATACTCGAGCAAACACCATCAATTGGGTATTTTATAAACAGAGGTCAGCTGTTAAAGAACTAAAGGATAACCGAGATGTAGTGATCAGATCATCAGATAAAGGTGGCAACGTGGTTGTGATCAACAAATCTGATTATATTGGGGAAGCTAAAAGGCACTTATAGGAAGTTATCCTGTAATCCTGAATATGAATTCACTAAAAAGTTGAATAAATTACTTGATGAGGCAGTTGCATTGGGGGTTATGACAAGAGAAATGGCATTGTCACTTATTCAACAGCATTCAATGATGCCAGTCTTTCACCACCTGCCGAAGGTGCATAAGGACCCAATCAGTCCTCCTGGATGCCCTATTATCTCTGGGATAGATTCATTATTTGAACCAGTATCGAAATGGGTCGACTCAATATTGCAACCTTTGGTTCAAGGGCTTAGTAGTTATATTAGGGACTTGGACATTTAATAAGTATTCTCAGAAATTTGAATTGGCAAGAAGATTCCAGGTGGGTGGTGATTGACGCGGTGTCATTATACTCGAGCAAACACCATCAATTGGGTATACGGGCAATTTCATTTTTTTTATTTTTTCTTAATAATAGTACTAACTATTCTAATTAGTTTAAATTATTCTTTGGTGAGGTTGTTGAGTTCCTACTATCCCACAATTTTGTCATGTTTGACGGGGAATATTATTTACAGATCTGTGGTACAGCAATGGGGGCAAAATTTGCCCCCTCATTTGCAAACCTGTTTGTGGGATGGTGGGAGCTCAATACCCTCTACAATAAGAATCACAACCCTTTTGCACATACAATTAATTTATATATGAGGTTCATTGATGATTTGATTTTTGTAACCAGTGGTACCTTCATATTTGAGGATTTTTTGAATTTTGTAAACAACAATGACTTAGCTTTGAAATTTACAGGGGAAGTCCAGGAAGAGAGTATTAATTTTTTGGACCTTACCCTTACTGGGTCAGTAAAAGCTAAAAAGATAATCACTGACACATACAGGAAATCTTCATCCGGTAACACCATTCTACATGCTAAATCATGTCACCCACATAATTTAATCAGGTCCATACCAAAAAGTCAGTTTTTGCGATTAAGAAGGAACACCAACTCTGATGAGCTGTTTGAACTACAAGCTAACAAGCTCACAGAAAGATTGTCTGTTAGGGGGTATGATAAGGATGTGTTACAGCATACAGTGAAATCAATAAAGGAAAGTTATTTGCAAAAATCAATTGACCCTAAAAGGTCTTCAAGGGAACGTAAAATCAATGATGACACAATAGTGTTTTCGACTGAGTTTTCCTTACAATACAATCAACTTTGTAACATTGTCAGAAGGATTTTACCTCTTTTGAAGGGGGATGATCTTCTGTCCAATGTTGTGGACAATGTCAGATTTGTATCAAAAAAGCACCTACCTTGGCTAATAAGTTGCCACTAGTGGCCTGGGAAAATATGGGAGTAATTGGTTATCCAGAAAAGGCACCTTCAAATGCCTATCTAGAAACTGTGCTACTTGTGAGGTTATCTCTTTAGGTGACAAGTTTAAAAGCACTGCCACTGGTGAAAGCTTTAATATAGAACATTATTCTAAATGTGGTACAAACTTTCTAATATATCTTTTAGAGTGTGAATATTGTCAGGACCAGCACGTAGGTCAGACTTCACGTTCCTTACGGACAAGAATAGGGGAGCATAAAAGAGATGTAAATAATTACAGCAAAGATTCAAGTGTAGCCAGGCATTTTAATGGTATCCATTTTACAAATGAACCAAGGATTCTGGTCAAGGCTATAGATATTGCTAGGAGACCATTGTGAGGAGGAAATAGATACAAAATCCTCACTAAAAAAGAGTTGTATTGGATTTGGAAACTAGGTACCAGAGTACCCGCATTAAATAAGGAGTGGGATATCAGCTATTTTGTGGAGTAACATGTATAGTAGGAAGTATTTTTTATGAGCATTTAGTGCATATATATATAATATATTAATACAATATTGAATTATCAATTTTAAGAAATTGTTTTGCATATTGGGTATGCTTTAATATATTATTATCTAAGAATTATGTCCACCACGCACATATACTTTGTGCAACATTTATGCTCCAAATAAAAAAGATAAATGTTTCTGGCATAATTTTACTCAAAGAATGATGCCATTTTTGGATACATATATAATTATAGGGGGTGATTTTAATTTAACTCCGAACCCACGGTGTGACAGGATGACTGGTCCTGGAGGTTCTCAAAGACCTGGCAACAGTTCCACGGGTAAGTTTGAAAAATCAGTTTTCTCTGGGCTTTCTTCTGATCTAGCGGTCAGTGATATTTGGAGACTAAGACATCCTACTGACAAAGATTTCACATGCGTAACAAAAGCTAAGGCCTCATGTTCACGTATAGATTTGTTCTTAGTATCTGATGCTCTAATTCCTAATATATATTCAGATAAGATTCACAGTGTTCTTCTATCAGATCATGCGCCGGTTGAACTGGTCCTTGCTTTTGATGGCCCAGTCTCGAATAGAAACACACTTAGATTTCCTATTCATTTATTTAGGTCAGATCCTTTCCGTAAATTTCTCTTACATGCATGGACGGATTTCATTACTGACAACAAAGAACATAGTTCTACACCGGAGTTGTTTTGGGAAACGGCTAAAGTGGTTTTAACAGGTAATATAGTTTCATATGTAGCACATGCTCGTCGGAATACACAAAAGAAATTAATTTCTTTGAACAGAGAAGTGGCAGATACATATCAGATGTATTGTGAAACTAAAATGACCTCCCACTTCGATCTCTATGTGGCTGCTAAGATATCTTTGGATACTTTTTTGGAACGTCAGGCAGCTCAGGGCCTCCTCAAAAGAAACTCTATATACCTACGTTATGGAAATAAATCAGGTAAACTTATGGCCTCCTTAGTAAACAAAAAATTCACTAAAAAAAATATTGCTTCCATCTCTTATAAAGGGAAAACTTTTACAAAAATTCAGGATATTCTTACATGCTTCGAACACTACTATAAACAATTATACACTAGACAGGTAGACACTAACTCTGCGATTACTACATCCTTCTGGGAAAACATTAAACTACCTCATATATCACAAGAACAATTATCTAATCTGAACTCTCCTATTACTTTAGAAGAATTAAACAACACAATATCCTCTCTTTCCCTGGGGAAAACTCCTGGGCCGGATGGCATTCCAATTGAATTTTACAAAATTCTACAACCACAGATAGCGGTACTCTTACTGAAACTATTTAATACATATTTCATAGAAAAAGCCACCCCTTCTGCACGTTTCTCATCAGCTAACATTACGCTTATTCCTAAAACAAATAAGGATCATACATTAACTGAATCTTACCGTCCGATATCTCTGCTCAACGCGGATTATAAAATATACATGAAGATTCTAGCCTCAAGGCTGCAACCACTCCTGCCAGACATCTTACATGCGGATCAGACAGGCTTCGTTACAGGTAGATCATCGGTGGTGAATCTGCGTAGAGTCTTACATATAATCAACCATTACTGGCTCAGTAGAAATGATTCAAATAGCCAGCTAAAGGAGGCCTTCCTGCTATCCTTGGATGCAGAGAAGGCCTTCGACCGTGTTGAATGGCAACACCTCTTGAACACCATGAGACTTTTTAATATACAGGGCTCTTTCTTACAAGCGGTGTCCAATATTTACTCTGCACCGATGGCAAGAATAATGGCTAGCGGCTTTTTTTCAGATGATATTCCTCTACAAAGAGGAACCAGACAAGGTTGCCCACTTTCGCCCCTTCTTTTTGATCTGGCATTAGAGCCACTGGCGCATAAACTACGTCAAGCTTACACAGGAATTAATATTAATGGCTCCCATCATCACGTAGCACTATATGCAGATGATATGCTCCTTTTTGTAGACGAGCCTGAAAAGTCTGTTCCAAAAATTCTTAATATAATAGAAGAATTTGGTACGTTCTCAGGCTATAAAATAAATATATCAAAATCTGAAATATTATGGTTAAGGAAATGGCCGCACAATAGAACAACATACCCATTTAAAGTTGCTACCTCGTCTTTAACTTACTTAGGTATTCACCTTCATCAGAACCCCAACCATCTTTATCAGCTTAATATCAAAAGACAATGTACACAGGTGTCGCAGCAACTTGATAACTGGTCTCTCCTGCCGCTATCTTTATTCTACTCTGATGGAGGGCTGGGGCTACCAGATTTTAGATTCTATAATTGGGCGATTCTTCTCAGGCTGGTGCTTGATTGGCAGTTGGATAACGCACATTTCTATCATAAACATCTAGAACAAGCAGTACTGGGGGATATTAATATATCATCTCTCCCCTACACGGATAGGGGTAAAGTACCATTATGGGTTAAAGATAACATCTTATACAAAGACCCACTACGAGCTTGGAACCTATCTTGTAAACATTTGAATATTTCACAACCTGATCCTAAATATATACCTCTGATAGGAAATCCTGATTTTCCATCAGGTACAGAGTCTCTGCCCTTTCGCGAATGGGAGACCAAGGGTCTAAACATGGTTGGGAACCTCTTGGACCAGTCCACTCATACAGTGAAATCTTTTCAGGAACTGAGTAAACAATTTAACATACCACGCACTCAGTTCTATGCTTACTTACAGGTAAGACACTATATTAATAGTCTCAAAGAAAAAAATAAGAACTTTTGGAGCCCCTCACCTTTTGCTGACATACACGCTGCATTTAAAAGGGGACATTATTCAATTACATTACTCTATCAAATTCTATTACGAAAAACAGCACAAGGCCTGCAAGAGGCTCTCCTAGATAAGTGGAAGTTGAGGATTGGGAATATAAACACTCCTATTCTCAAAGCTAGTTTGGAAAAGACCAAAAAAGCCACTTTGTCCTCTCAGTTGAGAGAAGCTCAAGTTTGTATGCTACATCAAGATTATCTTACTCCTAAACGTATTGCACATTGGAACACATCAATCGTTAATCAATGTGTCAAATGCTCACTACATGCCCCAGATCTCTCTCATTACTTTTATCATTGCCCTGGTATTAGGAACTTCTGGGGCAGGCTACAACACTGGCTATTAATAACTTTCAATCTTAAAATTACCATTAGCTTGGAGATGATCTGTTTCCTAGACTGGGACAGTAGTTTAAATAGATTGTGTCCCATCTTACCCTTGGTTTTCCTGTTAGCTAGAAGCTATGTTCTATCCTTGTGGATAGAGAGGAAATGTCCCACGGTGAGGCACTTTACCCACAAATTGTGGGCACAGTTACTTACAGAACAGTATGACACCCAGTGGGACACAACACAACGCTTACCAGCATTCCTTAAAAAATGGGGAAGGTACATAAAAACCTTAGAAGCACAAAAACAAAAACAGATACTATCCCCTTTTATACAAACAGAATACATGTTAAATGCTCATTTGAGAGGTGAATGGTCCATAGTGTATAAAGAATAAATATATAATATGGTAGTTCATACATAGGATGGCTGGAGAGGGGGAGGTAGAAGAGGGGAAATCTCCCTGCTCCCCTCCCCTTTTTTTTTTTTTTTTTCTCTTTCCCACCTTTTTCATGCTGCACGTCAGTTTGGAACTTAGTATGGTGTATTGATTGCAACCGTTGACATGGTAACCATTTTAGTGGCCTGTTATTGGTTGTGGTCACTATAAAGTAGACTTGTGCATGGCCGAAAAATTTGTTTCGGTTCGGATCGATTTGGATGTTTTCGAATTTCGGTTCGGATCAATTCGAATTTGGAAAAATTTGAATGAATTTGTTTCGGATTCATTCGGATTCGAATAAATTCGGCTGGATTCGGTTTGGTTTGATTCGGAAATTCGGTATGTGTTAGGTGGGATGTGCTGTGTATTAGACTAGTATTATGTACTGTATATTAGGTGTAACCCATAGCAGAGTGATATAACCTAATATACTGTACAATACTAGTGTAATCCATGGCCATCCGAATTTAACGCATAAATCCGAACTAATTCAGATTTATTCGGTAGATTCGGTACTACCGTAATTCGGAAATTCGAATCGATCCGAATCTCCGAATTTAACAAATTCAACCGAATTTCGATTCGGAACGAATCAAAACGCACATGTCTACTATAAAGGTGTTCCCTAACGTGCAGAAGGTTAAGCCTATGATTAAGTGCCGCACGGCACGAAACATGTAAGGTCTCCTCCTCCTCCGACCATGTTTTGCACCTCGAGTGTTGTTACCTTTTAATTGATGGAATAAAGGATTGTTTTTTTTACCCTGAAGATTTGGAGTGCCGCCTACTCTTTTTCTTTGAGTAAAACCCACCACCCCCACAATCAACCCCCACCCAAATAAAATAACTATCTAAAAAACCTAAGCTCCCCATTGCCCTGAAAAGGGCATTTGTATGGCATTGCCCTTAAAAGGGCATTTAGCTCTTTTACATGCCCAGACCCTAATCTAAAAATAAAACCCACCCAAAAAACCCTAAAATAAACCTAACACTAACCCCCTTCACTTACAGTTCTTGAAGTCCCACTTGAAGGGTCCATCCAGCCGGCAAGAAGTCTTCATCCAGGCGGCCTCTTCGATCTTCAGCCAGCCGGTGAAGTCCTCATCCAGGCGGCAAGAAGTCTTCATCCATACGGCATCTTCTATCTTCATCCATCCGGCGCGGAGCGGGTCCATCCTGAAGGCATCCGGCGCAGAGCATCCTCTTCATACGGTCGCCGCTGTTAACTGGAACTTCAATGCAATTGACGTCATCCAAGATGGCGTCCCTTGCATTCTTATTGGCTGAAAGATTTCAATCAGCCAATAGGATTAGAGCTGCTAAAATCCTATTGACTATTCAAATCAGCCAATAGGATTTGAGCAGCTCTCATCCTATTCGCTGTTCCAATCAGCCAATAGGATGAGAGCTCAATGCCCATACAAATGCCCTTTTCAGGGCAATGGGGAGCTTAGATTTTTTTAGATAGTTATTTTATTTGGGGGGGGTTGGTTGTGGGGGTTTTGGGTTTTACTGTTGGGGGGGTGTTTGTATTTTTTTTACAGGTAAAAGAGCTGAATTCTTTGGGGCAATGCCCCACAAAAGGCCCTTTTAAGGGCCATTGATAGTTTATTGTAGGCTAGGGTATTTTTATTTTGGGGGGGGCTTTTTTTTATTTTGATAGGGCTATTAGATTAGGTGTAATTCTTTATTTTTAATAATTTGTTTCTTATTTTTTGTAATTTAGTGTTTGTTTTTGTAATTTAGGTTTTTTTTCTAATTAGATACTTTTTGTAATTTTTAGAGTAGTGTTAGGATTTTTTTAATGTGTAGTTTAGTTTAATTTAATTGGTAGTTAGTTTCTTTGTAGTTTAATAATTATCTTAGTTTAATTGTTAGTTTAAAATTAATTTATTTAATTTGACAGGTAAGTTTTAATTTAATTTAAGATAGGGAAATTGTAATTTTAATATAAAGTTAGGGGGTCTTTAGGTTTAGGGGTTAATAGTTTATTTTAGTATATTTCATTGTGGGGGGCTTTAAGTTTAGGGGTTAATAGTTTATTTAAGTATATTTTGTTGTGGGGGCTTGCAGTTTAGGGGTTAATAGGGTTATTATAGCGGCGGTGTGGACGGACGGCATATTAGGGGTTAATAATATTTAAATAGTGTTTGCGATGCAGGTGGGCGGTGGTTTAGGGGTTAATAGGTTTATTATAGTGGCGACAATGTCGGGGAGCGGTGGAATAGGGGTTAATACACTTTAATTGTGGCGGCGATGTCCGGAGCGGTAGATTAGGTGTTAATACATTTATTATAGTGTTTGCGATGCGGGAGGGCCTCGGTTTAGGGGTTAATATGTAGTTTATCGGTGTTAGTGTACTTTTTAACACTTTAGTTATGAGTTTTATGCTACAGATTTGTAACGTAAAGCTCATAACTACTGACTTTAGATGGCGGTACGGATCTTGTGGTTATACAGTGTACCGCTTACTTTTTGGCCTCCCAGGCAAACTTGTAATACCGGCGCTATGGGAGTCCCATTGAAAAAGGACTTTTTTAAAAGTGCGGTACTGACGTTGCGTGACAGGCTAAAAGGTGTACACCTATACCTACAAGACTTGTAATAGCAGCGTTAGGGAAAAAGTAGCGTTATGGGCCATAACGCTGCTTTTTCAATCATAACGTCAAACTCGTAATCTAGCTGTATGAGTTCAAACCCTACAACGAGGTTAAGAACATAAGTAAAGTCCCACTCAGGAGATGCCAGCTTTTCAACTCTCAAGCAGTACATAGTCATTAATTGGCTGGATCATGTGACTAATAATTTTGATTGGCTTACTAGTTATGTCCTGCCCCTTTGTGGGTGTTAAAGGTATATAAAGCCCAACATTTTATTTTCTGATTCAGACAGAGCATACAATTTAAAAAAAAGTTTCCAATTTACTTCTTTTACCAAATTTGCTTTGTTCCCATGTTATTCTTTGTTGAAGAGATATCTAGGTAGGTACCCATGTAATTTTGCATGGGTAATAACCAGGACAACTAATCATGGGTGGCCTATTTCTTGATAAATGGGACAATCATTTGAAATAGCTGATTTTGCCTGTAGAAACTGTCATATTCCACTACCACCTATAGTGATCTTGTCAATACTGCAGTATTTGTTATAGAAAAGCTTAGTAAACAAGAGATAGTGGCTTTGGGGATAGTAGAAAAAGTTTCCCTGCAGTAACTTTGAATACAAAAAACGTATCAGCTGCTTGCCTGAATACATGATTACTTTAAGGGAATTATCAGATAAAAGAATAACTGTTCTATGGGTACAGAGCATTTCTTATTTCCCCACAATATTCCTTTAAATAAATGTTTTAAGCACATAAGGGATTAAATGCCATATCCTCCTCTGTGGGACAAATCACCATACTTTAGCTATTTACATTCTTAAGTTTAATGTAAACCTTTAACTTAATTTCTAACATAGAAATAAAACACAGACAACTTCTTGGTTATAAAACCCGCAGGTCACGTTTATTGTGACAACACAGGAACCAAACAACCAGCACGAATAAACATGGACCAGGGGGGTGGCAATCAGGTGCTAGCTAATGCGTAGTAACCCATGCTAACAAGATGGGCAGTACCAGGGCGCAGGAGAGGAAGCAGAGCATAGCTCAATACTGGAAAGGCTTAGGGAGTTCTCGGCTTCGAATCACACGGGCAAGGAACACCCCAGACACGCATCTGAGGACTTCACCCTTGGCCGGAAGTAGCCATCATTCTACCTCGATCACATCCTGCCCCTGGACACTGTCCACCCGCTAGCCCAGGGTGCAAACCCACCACTCCGTACCAGTAGGACCAGGGTCAATAAGGTGCAAACCACATTGAACACCTGGGGAGCTGAAACTTAACGTCCTCGGGCTTACAGAAATAGGCTGGCTAGCCCTCATCATGCCTTGGACACCCCTAATCCTAGGGACCACCATAGAGATTAATCCCCCTAACGATTGCTGCCTAAAATAATAAAACGGGAGGGACAGGGTGGGGAAAACTTTGAAGAAATCAGCAGAAAGAGGACTTGTGCTTCCTGTACAGGGCTTAAAAAGGTAAGCTGGAACCCCTCCTCTCTATCTGCCACATTGTTTCACACACACAACAGAGCACTCCCACTCCTCTTGGCCTAAACCCTTATGTGCATTCCAGGCAATTTGCCTTACATTTCATTAAGGGATTAAATGCCGTATCCTCCTCTGTGGGAATAATCACCATAATTTAACTATTTACATTCTTAAGTTTAATGTAAACCTTTAACTTAATTTCTAACATAAAAATAAAACACAGACAACTTCTTGGTTATAAAACCCGCAGGTCACGTTTATTGTGGCAACACAGGAACCAAATTAACAAACATGGACCAGGGGGGCGGCAATCAGGTACTAGCTAATGCGTAGTAACCCATGTTAACAAGATGGGCAGTACCAGGGTGCAGGAGAGGAAGCAGAGCATAGCTCAATACTGGAAAGACTTAGGGAATTCTCGGCTTCAAATCACATGGGCAGGGAACACCCCAGACATGCGTCTGAGGACTTCACCCTTGGCCGGAAGTAGCCGTCACTCTACCTCGATCACATCCCTCCCCCGGACACTGTCTACCCACCACGAGATTTCCCACATATTCAGGGCCACTGTCGCCGCCACCCAAACTCACACAAATAGGAGTAGGGACTGTCTTAGGTGTTCAATAAACAGGTCCATGCCATGGTCCGAAAGATCAAGCCCGTCGCCTCGGTAGAGGCTCCGGTCAGCTGCCGTAATGGATTTGTGCTCTACAACAAACCCCCTAAGCTCAAACGTCAATTTCCTTACGTCCCTATTGAGCTTTTTCCTGACCTGAAATGCTGCCCTATGGTTGGCCATATGACGCCACGTCAACCTAGGAATAATATTCGACCATCCGATTCTCACATCAGGCATCCAAGCTTTGAAGGTGCGGCCGGGAATTGATCATCCACCTAAGTGGATGATCAAAACGTGTGGTTTCTCCCAACGCCTCATGGTGTCTTGCAGTAATCCAGGCAGATCTGCCCAGCAAAGGCCTCTCCTTCCTAGCCACCTAACAACCACCCTAGATGGCGAGAACCCAAGTTGCTGTCCTCCAGGTTGAGTAGATGCTCGGATGGCTGCCCAATGTATGAACGAGTGCCCGACAATCCAGGCACGAAGCGGACCACTGCTAGGCCCTGTAACAGAAACAAGTGTCCTATCACAACAGTGAAAACAACACAACATCAACACACTGTAATTCTTAGCAGTGGGCTAAAAGGGGTCTCACATATAATTGATATCTCTTGGATTCCCACCTCCCCAATGCCATTATACGGTCAGCAGACCAACCTAAAGCCGCCGCTGTCGTAGCAGCCCCAACCCCAAATGAGTGAGGAGCTATGGTATTGGGATTTAAACCCGCCTTTTCTGCTGCCCATCCCAAGACCCTCCGAAACTGGAATCTCGTAAGAGGGGTACCGTCCTGATGAATTAAAAACCTCTTTGAACCCACTGGACGCACGTCCGAGAAGGTCTTCAACAGGAAGCGAGGGAAACTGGCGGAACCCTGATGCACAGGGAGCAACAGCCAAGCCCCCTACCTTCCTGATCCACCTTGGATCTAAGAATGAATAGCAACACCCCATTATCAGCAAATCTAACGTGTTCGGTCAGCACACCTCCCACTTTTGTCAGCTTAGACTGCGGGACCAATTCCCCCACTCACAGGGCACCATGAAACGCCATGGCGAACACCGCGGAAAACAGCTGAACCTCGTATTCAGAGGAACAGACGTCAGGTAGAACCTGAAGCAAGAGGACTAACCGATCAGCAGTTATGGGTTCCCGAATGTCAGGTCACCACACTCCCGACCTCCCCCAGCCCCGAAGAATTTGGCAAACCAAAAACGTCTTGGAAGAGTCCGTCAGCATGAACAATTTACAGAAAAAGGATACCGCTGCCAACCATGCAGTCACCGCCCCCTTTTTTGCTTTCTTAGTCCGAAGTTCCGCGAGCCAGCGCAACAGCCAATCTTGCTCAACTGCGCAGGAAGGAAATCCCTGAACCTCGCAGAAGAATACCCATTCTTCCCAATACCTCACATAAGACTTCCAAGTGGAAGGTGCCAGGGACGCCTTCAGTAATGGAATCAAGGACCGCCATCCAGTGCCACCTGCCAAAGGAAAGGAGGACAGGGAACACCATGAGTCACAGCATTAGGAGCAAACTTCCTAAAATTCTCCCATTGGAAATGAGAAAGTGCATCAGCTATAATGTTAGCAACCCCAGGGAAGTGCCTAGCCTTAAACTCAATGTTCCGCTTAAGGCATCCCAAGACCAGAATCCTAAGATATCTAACCACTGCTGGTGATGAAGATGAGAGTCCATTAATGGCAAAGACCACACTCAAATTGTCCGTCCAAAAAACGACGGAACTGTTTTCAAGTTTGTCCCCCCCATATCTCCAACGCCACCAGAATGGGGAAAAGCTCCAGGAGGCACATGTTCCTGGTAAGCCCCTTAACTGTCCACTCAACCGGCCACGGCTCAGCGCTCCACTTACCATCAAGATAGGCACCGTAGCCAAAAGCCCCCGCAGCGTCCATAAAAAGGTGAATGGACTGCGCGGACATCTGAGGCTTTCTCCAAATGCAAACCCCATTGAAATCCCTAAGGAACCGATCCCAAACCTGGAGATCATCCTTCATGTTTTTGTTAATTGTTATTCGGGCCTTGGGGGAGGTCACCCCCGGCAACAGGCGCTCCATTCTTTTCAGAAAAATTCTCCCCATCGGGATAACTCGCCCTGCAAAGTTGAGCAGGCCCAACAGGGATTGCAGTTCTTCTAGCGTGCAAAATTTTGCCGCAGCAAGTCTTCTCACCTCCTCCAGCATCTTCCGGACTTTATCTGCCGGAAGTCTGCATTCCTCTGCTACGGAGTCAATTTCGATTCCCTAAGAATGTAAGACATGTACAAGAGCCCTCCGTTTTGTCCTCTGCCAAGGGAACACCAAATTTCGTCATTAATAGCCTCATGGTGTGCAGAGGTAACTCACATTCCCTGGAGCCCTGTCTGCCCACCAATAAGAAATCATCTAGATAGTGAGCAATTCTATCTTCCCCCGTCACCTCTGCAACAGCCCAATGTAAAAAGGAGCTGAAAGCCTCAAAATAGGCGCAGGAAATTGAACACCCCATGGGTAAACAACGGTCAACATAATATGATCCATCGAAAAAACATCCCATTAGATAAAAGGATGTTGGGTGAATTGGCAGGAGTCTAAAGGCAGACTCTATGTCAAGTTTTGCCAGCAAGGCACCTTGACCTGATCTACGAACCACCCTTAAGGCATCATCAAATGACTGATAATAAACCGTACTCAATTCCTGTGGGATGGCGTCATTGACTGACCTGCCTTTCGGGTAGGAAAGATGTTGAATCATCCTAAACTTCCCCGGGTCCTTCTTTGGCACGACCCCTAAAGGAGAGGTAACCAATCCTGGCATAGGCTTTACCCTAAACGGTCCGGCCATTCTACCCAGGGAAACTTCCTTACCCAATTTCTCCCTTAATGCCTCCGGAAACTGGTAAGCAGATTTCAGGTTCCTTCAGCCTACAGCACCCTTAACCTTACCTTGTACCAGAATAATGAAACCTTCCTGAAGACCAAACTCCAGCAAGGCAGCTGCCTCCCTTTCAGGGTACAGCGCGAGCCAAGGTCTAATTGCGGCCACCCTAAGCGGGGTGCCCGCTCTTACCGACAACAGGGCCCCTTGCTCCAATCCTGTCCTGTTTTTCACCTTTCTTGACGCAATCTGCGGCCGGGTGAGGTCCTCCACAGTTGCGGCACGCGTGCTGAAAGGAACACTCAGTTCCCAGTGCGCATTGCTTATCTTGAAATTTCCAACAGACCCTGGCGGGGCGTCTGCGAAACCTACTTGCAGAGCGGACCTGTTGTGATCCCGCTGGAGGAGCAGAGGTCCCAGGGACTTTCTCCACACACCCAAAGTCCAGCAGCGGGTTACCTACCATCTTCCTGCGGAATTCCTCATCATAATCCCGCCAGACTCCATTGCGATAATTCTCTGCAATGGTTTCCATATTCTCCATATATTTTAATATGGCTAAACACTGATCCGGCCATTTTTCTAAGAAACAGGAAGCATAAATCCTGAAACAACGTCGCCATTCATGGAACGTGTCAGGGCACTGGTATTTCTTCAGCCCGGTCCCATCTTCAGCTCTCTCCTTCTGCCTCAAGGCTTCCACAGAGAGCTCAAAGATATTAACATACTTCCCCTCCTGAATGCGCCGAACCGTCTTAGTCTTAATGTGTTCGTGCAAATCGTAGGAGGACCAAGATCGTGTATTATAGTGGAGCGCCACCTTGCGGTTAGCAGGTCCACGTACCTCACTGACTCTAGATCTGGGTTGGGATGCCCTATCAGACTTATCAGAGGTAACAGGTTCAGAAGATCTTTGCAACCCCTTCCTAGCAGATTTTCTTTCCTCTGTCAACCACCTAAGCATTTTGTACACGCGCTTATGCCCCTTAGCATTTAAACCCAACTCTTTGTCATTCTCCGACCCAGAATCATCCGAGGATGACATGAAACCCCTGAACCCCACTGAAACTGAAGACTCAACGGTTTGCGACCCCGTCCTGGTCAGTATCGCCACCACTCCTGAAGTCGATGGACCCTCATCCTCCGACACCATGGAATCTGGACCGCTCTCTGCTCCTCTCTCCATGCCACTTCCGGAATCCCCAGTTGTCACGTTATTACCTTGTTTCCTGCCATTTTCATTTTTTGCTTTGCACATTCCATGCTATACCTTTACATTTCAATTACTTTTTCCACTCATTCATATAAATGTCCCATCAACCCTCACTACTTTGCTTGGTATTGAATTAGGTTAATTCAATACTGAGCAACTGAGCTACTGAGCTACTGATATCCCCTGTGCTTTTTACTGGACACCGGAACTCTCTCTGAAAGTGACATACTGTGACTTTGTTCTCTGTCACTTTCTATCTGTTTGTTTTGCCAAACTACCGCTATACTACATACCTTGTAGTAACTCTATCTCGAATCTCCTCTGTTAACGCTATCTGGACTCGGCTCTCAGTAGCTGCCTCTCAACGGATCGTTCCGCGGTGACGTCACACGCCAGCTTCACGGAGCTACCCTCAATTCAGCAAACAGCCTGCACCGCGGCACTCCACGCTCAAGACCCTCTCTGCCTACGAACCACACCGGTTCAGCCTGAAAGGTTTCACTTCTCTCAAAGGTATAAAGCTTGCTAAATACTTATGCTGTCAAAGTTCTTACATATTATTTGCAGTTCGTATGTCGAGTTTAACTCTGTACCTCTGTCTAGTTTTCTACTTAATTTGTTTTATGCAATTCAGCTTAGCATATTGTTTTGATTTCCTTACTAAAACAGTTTATTACTAACATCCAGATTTACAAGAGCTCTGCTGCAGGTTTTAGTGTTTAAGATAGCACAGGTGGCAACAATAGAGTGCTTCCTTTTCTTAAACCTTCTCATTAAACTGCTGAATAGTTACATGAGGCCAGCACACTACCCTCTAGGTAGTTTATTTGCTTACCTCACACTCCTCAGCAACATTACCAATTATTTAAATCTCAGCAGCTGCGGTCCTAACCAAAGTAAAATTTTTATCTTCTTAGAAATTCTGACTTGCCTGACACCAGTAGTTGCCATGTCACTATCCTGCAAAACAGAATGCCAGAGAGGAGTACCACGAAGGGGAAGTTCAGCTCTCCCCTTCCCCCTGCCCTCAGACCGCTTGCCCATCCCCTCATGCATGCCAGGCTCGCCTGCACAATTGTCACGCTCAACCTCAACATGCACACCTCGTTCATCCTCCGAAAAATCCTCAATATTTTCGTTGAAGTGAACTGACTTATGGGCCTGGGAGGGGCCTTCCTGCAACACCTAGTCGGCGCTAACGCCAAATCTAAGCTGTGAAATTGCTCCAGGGGACCCTGCCTGGCAGTGGATCTAGTGACCACCCTCCTTGCCGCAGTCGGAACCGCGACCGCACTATGAGGCCTACTACCCCTAACATCACCTTACATTCCAAAACCACCACCAGTCGTTGTGCCAATCGTCCCACTCGAGGCATTAGCAACCCCGCTACCTCCCCTCATCCCACTCTTATTGGGCCTAATAGGTGACGCATCACCTTTATGGTTGCCCGATGGGGCCTTTGCCCCCGACCGCACACTAGCGGCAGTAATGGCCCCCTTATTGTGCCCACATAGACCACTAACAATGTCACCCTTTTGTACCTTCCCTGCAGATTGCCCCCTATTTGCAAAATCCCCCATTTCAGCCACAATGTCCCCCCGCATGAAACACCACATCAGCATCAGTGACGTTTTTTGCCCCCATCGCCCTAACCGACTTGCCCCCCGGAGCACAAGTTCCCCCCCGCAGCACTCCTCTCTTACCTAAGCTGCCGCGTGGGGAAATCGATCTGCTCCTCTTCGCCGGACGCAAAATGGCGGAGCCGGAAGTGAAATCACCGGAAGTACCGAAACTGGAGGACCCGAGACCGGAAGTCGACGAGGAGAAGGCCGGAGACATCGAGGGAGCCTGCACAACTGCCGACGAAGGACCTTGAACCACGTGGGACCCGCCCGGAGCCCCGGACAATGCCGCAGCCCACAACTGAAAAAGGGACACCGCCGCCACGATGGAATACTGGGACACAGCCGCAGCAGGAGAAGGTAAGGCCGATCCGCTCCCACTATACCCACCAACTATTTGGGGCACAAGACATGGCCACGAGGGACCGGGGGTAGACGCGGGAGGGCCCAAAACGAGCACCTGGGTGTTGGTGTGAACCCTGGGGGGACCGAGAGCCGCCGATGCGCTCCCAACTATTTGTGGAACAGTAGTGTGCCACCAGGGACTGGGTTGAGAAATGGGAGGGCCCGAAACGAGCACCAGAGTTATGGGAGGGACACTGGGGAGACCGGGAGACAGGTTAGAGGGGCCGGCCACAGCATAGCTACCACTAAGTGGGGAAGACGCCACATCTGAGGGCCCAGCAGTAACTCCCCAACCACCCTCCTGTGAAATGGCCTCTAACAGGGCCTGATCTGAAATATCTGTCATAATAGCAGCACCATCCCCCCCACTAGGCTGACCCAGGGAAGGGGCAAGGGAAGAAGAAAGTAAAGGGGTTCGACCCACCATTTCAGGAGATGGCACAATCCATTCCGCAGCTTCATCACTTTCTTCTACCACTTCTCTCTCTGTAGGTTCCTCCCTAGCCTCCATGATTCGTTTTGGAGGTACTTTAGATCTCCTTGAACGCTTCATGTGAAAACTTTGAAGAAACCAGCAGAAAGAGGACTTGTGCTTCCTGTACAGGACTTAAAAAGGTAAGCTGGAACCTTTCCAGCAACATTGTTTCAGACACACAACAGAGCACTCCAACTCTTCCGTCTTGGCCTTAACCCTTATGTGCATTCCAGGCAATTTGCCTTACATTTCCTTTCCTCTACTTTGCAACCTGACTAGGACATCTACTAGCCACAGTTTAATTTCTACTCTAGTAGGCTAGTAGGCGAGTGAAAATTTTGAGCCCTGTGTATACACACACATATATATATTTCTTTCATGTAAGTGGCAAGAGTCCATGAGCTAGTGACGTATGGGATATACATTCCTACCAGGAGGGGGCAAAGTATCCCAAACCTCAAAATGCCTATAAATACACCTCCCACCTCACTCATACTTTAGTTTTAAAAACTTTGCCTCCTTGTGGAGGTGGTGAAGCAAGATGTGCTTGATTTTCTTATGTGATAGGCACTTGTAAGCATATTGAATCCCACTTCCTCTCAAAGTAAAGTATTGGTCTGAGGGATGTAAAGGGAGTATTGCCTGATGACGCCATGGGGGATATCTATCAAACCGTCAACTGTGTTGCATTAGCCGGCATCAATACGCTCGCCTAACATTGCCAAACATCGTGGCCGCGGATCTGAATACGATCTCCATATTTATAAATAAAGCCGTCAAAAACACGCGCACCAAGTACAGGGCGATGAGCATCGGACTGTTAACTAATAGTCATCAATGACGCAGCTATTCGTGTTTTTCCCAACTTTATTTATACCATTTAACTAAACAACGCCACTATACTAAAATGTTTAACCCCTATCCCACAGCTCCCCGACCCCGCTGCAACATAAATAAACTTATTAACCCCTATCCCGCTGCTACCCGACCCCGCCGCAACATTAATAAAGTTATTAACCTCTATCCCGTCATTCCACGACACCGCCGCAACCCAAATAAACTTATTAACCCCTAAACCTCTGCCCTCCCACATCACCACCACTAACTAAACCTATTAACCCCTAAACCGTCAGCCCCCACATCGCCAAAAACTAAATTAAGCTATTAACCCCTAAACATAACAACCCCTTAACTTGAAATTAAAATTACAACATCCCTATCTTCAAATTAATTAAAACTTACCTGTAGAATTAAAAGAAACTAATTTTAAACTATTAATTAACGTACCCTAACTATTATACTAAAATTAAATTAAACTACCAATTAAATTAATTAAATGACATATTAAAAAACCTAACCGTACTAAAATTATTTAAATCTAAAATTAAACACTTTTACAAAGTCTTAAAGTACAAAAATAAACAAACACTAACGGCTAGATTACGAGTTGTGCGTTAGGCTTAAAAAGCAGCGTTAGCCGGTCCTAACGCTGCTTTTTAACGCCCACTGGTATTACGAGTCTTGAAGTTACAGGCTCACCGCTCACTTTTTATTGGCCAGACTTGAAAATAACACAAATCCACTTACGTAAACTGCGTATCCTCTTTTTTCAATGGGACTTGCATAGCGCTGGTATTACGAGTCTTCCAAAAAGTGAGCGGTAGACCCTCTTCTGTCAAGACTGGTACCGCATTTTAAAGTCAGTAGTTAAGAGTTTTACACTACAATGCCGTAGCATAAAACTCTTAACTAAAGTGCTAAAAAGTACACTAACACCCATAAACTACCTATTAACCCTTAAACCGAGGCCCTCCCGCATCGCAAACACTAAAAAATATTTTTTAACCCCTAATCTACCGAACCGGACATCGACACCACTAGCTGCACTCCCGCTTTGCAAACATTAGTTAAATATTATTAACCCCTAATCTGCCATCCCTAACATCGCCGACACCTACCTATATTTATTAACCCCTAATCTGCCTCCCCCAATGTCGCCGCCACTATACTAAAGTTATTAACTCCTAAATCTAAGTCTAACCCTAACCCTAACACCCCCTAACTTAAATATAATTAAAAGAAATCTAAATAAATATTCCTATCATTAACTAAATTATTCCTATTTAAAACTAAATACTTACCTGTAAAATAAACCCTAAGATAGCTACAATATAACTAATAGTTACATTGTATCTATCTTAGGGTTTATTTTTATTTTACAGGCAAGTTTGTATTTATTTTAACTAGGTAGAATAGTTACTAAATAGTTATTAACTATTTAATAACTACCTAGCTAAAATAAATACAAATATACCTGTAAAATAAAACCTAACCTAAGTTACACTAACACCTAACACTAAACTATAATTTAATTAATTCCCACAATTAAATACAATTAAATAACATTAGCTAAAGTACAAAAAAAAAGAAATACTAAATTACAGAAAATAGAAAAAAAGATTTTTAAACTAATTACACCTAATCTAATCCCACTAACAAAATAAAAAAGCCCCCCCAAAATAAAAAAAAAGCCCTACCCGACACTAAATTACAATTAGCCCTTAAAAGGGCCTTTTGTGGGGCATTGCCCCAAAGTAATCAGCTCTTTTACCTGTAAAAAAAATTACAAATTCCCCCCAACATTAAAACCCACCATCTACACAACCAAACCTACTCTAAAACCCACCCAATACCCCCTTAAAAAAACCTAACACTAACCCCTTGAAGATCACCTTACCGGGAGAAGTATTCATCCAACTGGGCCGAAGTCCTCAACGAAGCCGGGAGAAGTCTTCATCCAAGCCGAAGCGAAGTGGTCCTCCAGACGGGCAGAAGTATTCATCCAGATGGCATCTTCTATCTTCATCCATCCGGCGCGGAGCAAGTCCATCTTCAAGACATCCGACACAGAGTATCCTCTTCTGACGACGGCTAACACTCAATGAAGGTTCCTTTAAATGACGTCACCCAAGATGGCGTCCCTTCAATTCTGATTGGCTGATAGAAATCTATCAGCCAATCGGAATTAAGGTAGAAAAAATCCTATTGGCTGATGCAATCAGCCAATAGGATTGAAGTTCAATCCTATTGGCTGATCCAATCAGCCAATAGGATTGAGCTGGCATTGTATTGGCTGTTCCAATCAGCCAATAGAATGCCAGCTCAATCCTATTACTATTTAACTAATGTTTGCGATGCGGGAGTGCAGCGGTTTAGGGGTTAAAATGTTTATTATAGTGGCGGTGACGTTGGGGTCGGCAGATTAGGGGTTAACAAGTGTAGGTAGGTGGCGGCGACATTGGGGGTGGCAGAGTAGGGGTTAATAAATATAATGTAGGTGTCGGCAATGTTGGGGGCAGCAGATTAGGGGTTCATAAGTATAATGTAGGTGTCGGCGGTGTCCAGAGCGGCAGATTAGGTGTTAATAAGTGTAAGATTAGGGGTGTTTAGACTCGGGGTTCATATTAGGGTGTTAGGTGTTGACATATACAAAGAGGAGAAAGAAGCGCTGAGTCTTGCAGTAAATCCACAAAAGTTTATTTTAGGAACAGAATTCTACAGGAGACACAAGGTAAGCTCCTATCTGACGCGTTTCGCGCATGCGTACATGCGCTTCATCAGAGATATTGGTCTCAGCTGCTCTGGGTCAATAAAAAGGTGAGTGGAACCAATCAGCAGGTAGAATAATTTTAACCCATTGCATGTATAATCAAGCATGTATGCAAATACCTAACAGGGTAAATACCAGTGGTATACATGATTGGGATGGTAGTGTTCAGCTATTGTATTGCTCCAGAGCAGAAAGAGACATACAAGAACAGGTTAATACTTGTAACAATTATCTGACAAGCAGTTTCTATTGTTAGTAAATGTATATACATATATATGGAGACATAAAATGTATTTCCCCATAGGAATCAATGGGGCTGCGTTTTTTTTCAGCCGGCTCTCCCCGTTGATTCCTATGGGGAAATCGTGCATGAGCACGTTACACCAGCTCACAGCTAACGTAAGCAGCGCAGTATTGGAGTGAGATGTGGAGCAAAAATAAAAGGGCCTTTTGTGGGGCATTGCCCCAAAGATATCAGCTCTTTTACCTGTAAAAAAAAATACAAACAACCCCCCAACAGTAAAACCCACCACACACCCAACTATCCCCCCCCAAATAAAATAACTATCTAAAATAACCTAAGCTACCCATTGCCCTGAAAAGGGCATGTGTATGGGCATTTGTAAGGGCATTTAGCTCTTTTACTGCCCAGACCCAGAAGCTGTATTGCTTGCACTATTGCATCTTTATATCAGAAGCTGTACTGCTTACACTATTGCATCTTTATATCAGAAGCTGTACTGCTTGCACCATTGTATCTTTATATCAGAAGCTGTACTGCTTGCACCATTGCATCTTTATATCAGAAGCTGTACTGCTTGCACCACTGCATCTTTATATCAGAAGCTGTACTTCTTGCTCTGCATCTTTATATCAGAAGTTGTACTGCTTGCACCATTGCATCTTTATATCAGAAGCTGTACTGCTTGCATCATTGCATCTTTATATCATAAGCTGTACTGCTTGCTCCTTATCTTTATGTCAGAAGCTGTACTGCTTGCACTATTGCTTCTTTATATCAGAAGCTGTACTGCTTGCTCTGCATCTTTATATCATAAGCTGTACTTCTTGCTCTGTATCTTTATATCAGAAGCTGTACTGCTTGCACCATTGCATCTTTATAGCTGAAGCTCTACTGCTTGCACCATTGCATCTTTAGAGCTGAAGCTGTACTGCTTGCACAATTGCATTGTTATATCAGACACTGTACTGCTTGCACCATTGCATCTTTATATCAGAAGCTGTACTGCTTGCACCATTGAATCTTTATATCAAAAGCTGTATTGCTTGCACCATTGCATCTTTATATCAGAAGCTGTACTGCTTACACTATTGCATCTTTATATCAGAAGCTGTACTGCTTACACTATTGCATCTTTATATAAGAAGCTGTACTGATTGCATCATTGCATCTTTATATCAGAAGCTGTACTGCTTGCACCACTGCATCTTTATATCCGAAGCTGTACTTCTTGCTATGCATCTTTATATCAGAAGCTGTACTGCTTGCACTATTGCATATTTATCTCATAAGCTGTACTGCTTGCTCCCTATCTTTATGTCAGAAGCTGTACTGCTTGCACCATTGCATCTTTATATCAGAAGCTGTACTGCTTGCACTATTGCATCTTTATATCAGAAGCTGTACTGCTTGCTCTGCATCTTTATATCAGAAGCTGTACTGCTTGCACCATTGCATCTTTACATCAGAAGCTGTACTGCTTGCATCATTGCATCTTTATATCAGAAGCTGTACTGCTTGCACCATTGCATCTTTATATCAGAAGCTGTACTGCTTGCACCATTGCATCTTTATATCAGAAGCTGTACTGCTTGCACCATTGCATCTTTATATCAGAAGCTGTACTGCTTGCACCATTGCATCTTTATATCAGAAGCTGTACTGCTTGCATCATTGCATCTTTATATCAGAAGCTGTACTGCTTGCACCATTACATCTTTATATCAGAAGCTGTATTGCTTGCACCATTGCATCTTTATATCAGAAGTTGTACTGCTTACACTATTGCATCTTTGTATCAGAAGCTGTACTGCTTGCACCATTGCATCTTTATATCAGAATCTGTACTGCTTGCACCATTGCATCTTTATATCAGAAGCTGTACTGCTTGCACCACTGCATCTTTATATCAGAAGCTGTACTTCTTGCTCTGCATCTTTATATCAGAAGCTGTACTGCTTGCACCATTGCATCTTTATATCAGAAACTGTACTGCTTGCACCATTGCATCTTTATATCAGAAGCTGTACTGCTTGCTCCATTGCATCTTTATATCAGAAGCTGTACTGCTTGCTCCTTATCTTTATGTCAGAAGCTGTACTGCTTGCACCATTGCATCTTTATATCAGAAGCTGTACTGCTTGCACTATTGCATCTTTATATCAGAAGCTGTACTTCTTGCTCTGTATCTTTATATCAGAAGCTGTACTGTTTGCACCATTGCATCTTTATAGCTGAAGCTCTACTGCTTGCACCATTGCATCTTTAGAGCTGAAGCTGTACTGCTTGCACCATTGCATTGTTATATCAGACACTGTACTGCTTGCACCATTGCATCTTTATATCAGAAGCTGTACTGCTTGCAAAATTGAATCTTTATATCAAAAGCTGTATTGCTTGCACCATTGCATCTTTATATCAGAAGCTGTACTGCTTACACTATTGCATCTTTATATCAGAAGCTGTACTGCTTACACTATTGCATCTTTATATCAGAAGCTGTACTGCTTGCATCATTGCATCTTTATATCAGAAGCTGTACTGCTTGCACCATTGCATCTTTATATCAGACGCTGTACTGCTTGCACTATTGCATCTTTATATCAGAAGCTGTACTTCTTGCTCTGTATCTTTATATCAGAAGCTGTACTGTTTGCACCATTGCATCTTTATAGCTGAAGCTCTACTGCTTGCACCATTGCATCTTTAGAGCTGAAGCTGTACTGCTTGCACCATTGCATTGTTATATCAGACACTGTACTGCTTGCACCATTGCATCTTTATATCAGAAGCTGTACTGCTTGCAAAATTGAATCTTTATATCAAAAGCTGTATTGCTTGCACCATTGCATCTTTATATCAGAAGCTGTACTGCTTACACTATTGCATCTTTATATCAGAAGCTGTACTGCTTACACTATTGCATCTTTATATCAGAAGCTGTACTGCTTGCATCATTGCATCTTTATATCAGAAGCTGTACTGCTTGCACCACTGCATCTTTATATCCGAAGCTGTACTTCTTGCTATGCATCTTTATATCAGAAGCTGTACTGCTTGCACCATTGCATCTTTATATCAGAAGCTGTACTGCTTGCATCATTGCATATTTATCTCATAAGCTGTACTGCTTGCTCCTTATCTTTATGTCAGAAGCTGTACTGCTTGCACCATTGCATCTCTATATCAGAAGCTGTACTGCTTGCACTATTGCATCTTTATATCAGAAGCTGTACTGCTTGCTCTGCATCTTTATATCAGAAGCTGTACTGCTTGCACCATTGCATCTTTATATCAGAAGCTGTAGTGCTTGCACCATTGCATCTTTAGATCAGAAGCTGTACTGCTTGCACCATTGCATTTTATATCAGAAGCTTTACTGCTTGCACCATTGCATCTTTATATCAGAAGCTGTACTGCTTGCACCATTGCATCTTTATATCAGAAGCTGTACTGCTTGCACCATTACATCTTTATATCAGAAGCTGTACTGCTTGCACTATTGCATCTTTATATCAGAAGCTGTACTACTTGCACCATTGCATCTTTATATCAGAAGCTGCACTGCTTGCACCATTGCATCTTTATAGCTGAAGCTCTACTGCTTGCACCATTGCATCTTTATAGCTGAAGCTGTACTGCTTGCACCATTGCATTGTTATATCAGACACTGTACTGCTTTCACCATTGCATCTTTATATCAGAAGCTGTAATGCTTGCACCATTGCATCTTTATATCAAAAGCTGTACTGCTTGCACCATTGTATCTTTATATCAGAACCCATACTGCTTGCACTATTGCATCTTTATATCAGAAGCTGTACTGCTTGCTCTGCATCTTTATATCAGAAGCTGTACTTCTTGCACTATTGCCTCTTTATATCAGAAGCTGTACTGCTTGCATCGTTTGGTTGGACAGATAGCTCAGCATGCTAAGGCACTATAGATGTGCGTTGTATTAACACAAGAGTCGCAGGTTTGACCCCTGGCAAGGTCCACTCAGCCTTTCATCCTTCTGAGGTTGATAAAATGAGCAGCGCCATGAGACCCTTATGGGTGATTATCCGTGCTTTACAAGTACCCAATACATACATACATCATTGCATCTTTATATCAGAAGCTGTACTGCTTGCACTATGGCATCTTTATATCAGAAGCTGTACTGCTTGCTCTGCATCTTTATATCAGAAGCTGCAGTGCTTGCTCTGCATCTTTATATCAGAAGCTGTACTGCTTGCTCTACATCTTTATATCAGAAGCTGTACTGCTTACACTATTGCAACTTTATATCAGAAGCTGTACTGCTTGCACCATTGCATCTTTATATCAGAAGCTGTACTGCTTGCACTATTGCATCTTTATATCAGAAGCTGTACTGCTTGCACCATTGCATCTTTATATCAGAAGCTGTACTGCTTGCACCATGCCATCTTTATATCAGAAGCTGTACTGCTTGCACCATTGCATCTTTATATCAGAAGCTGTACTGATTGCTCTACATCTTTATATCAGAAGCTGTACTGCTTGCTCTGCATCTTTATATCAGAAGCTGTAATGCTTGCTCTACATCTGTATATCAGAAGCTGTACTGCTTGCTCTACATCTTTATATCAGAAGCTGTACTGCTTGCTCTGCATCTTTATATCAGAAGCTGTATTGCTTGCTCTACATGTTTATATCAGAAGCTGTATTGCTTGCTCTACATCTTTATATCAGAAGCTGTACTGCTTGCACTATTGCATCTTTATATCAGAAGCTGTACTGCTTGCACTATGGCATCTTTAAAGCAGAAGCTGTATTGCTTGCACCATTGCATCTTTAGATCAGAAGCTGTACTGCTTGCACCGTTGCATCTTTAGATCAGAAGCAGTACTGCTTGCACTATTGCATCTTTATATCAGAAGCTGTATTGCTTGCATCATTGCATCTTTATATCAGAAGATTTACTGATTGCACTATTGCATCTTTATATCAGAAGCTGTACTACTTGCACCATTGCATCTTTATATCAGAAGCTGCACTGCTTGCACCATTGCATCTTTATAGCTGAAGCTCTACTGCTTGCACCATTGCATATTTATAGCTGAAGCTGTACTGCTTGCACCATTGCATTGCTATATCAGACACTGTACTGCTTGCACCATTGCATCTTTATATCAGAAGCTGTACTGCTTGCACCATTGCATCTTTATATCAAAAGCTGTACTGCTTGCACCATTGCATCTTTATATCAGAACCCGTACTGCTTGTACTATTGCATCTTTATATCAGAAGCTGTACTGCTTGCTCTGCATCTTTATATCAGAAGCTGTACTTCTTGCACTATTGCATCTTTATATCAGAAGCTGTACTGCTTGCATTATGATTGGACAGATAGCTCAGCATGCTAAGGCACTGTGGATGTGCGTTGTATTAACACAAGAGTTGCAGGTTCGATTCCTGTCAAGGTCCACTCAGCCTTTCATCTTTCTGAGGTTGATAAAATGAGCAGCGCCATGAGACCCTTATGGGTGATTAGCCGTGCTTTACAAGTACCCAATACCTACATACAACATTGCATCTTTATATCAGAAGCTGTACTGCTTGCACTATGGCATCTTTATATCAGAAGCTGTACTGCTTGCTCTGCATCTTTATATCAGAAGCTGTACTGCTTGCACCATTGCATCTTTATATCAGAAGCTGTACTGCTTGCACTATTGTATCTTTTTATCAGAAGCTGTACTGCTTGCACCATTGCATCTTTATATCAGAAGCTGTACTGCTTGGTCTGCATCTTTATATCAGAAGCTGTAGTGCTTGCTCTACATCTTTATATCAGAAGCTGTACTGCTTGCTCTACATCTTTATATCAGAAGCTGTATTGCTTGCTCTGCGTCTTTATATCAGAAGCTGTATTGCTTGCTCTACATCTTTATATCAGAAGCGGTATTGCTTGCTCTACATCTTTATATCAGAAGCTGTACTGCTTGCACTATTGCATCTTTATATCAGAAGCTGTACTGCTTGCACTATTGCATCTTTATATCAGAAGCTGTATTGCTTGCACCATTGCATCTTTAGATCAGAAGCTGTATTACTTGCACCGTTGCATCTTTAGATCAGAAGCAGTACTGTTTGCACTATTGCATCTTTATATCAGAAGCTGTATTGCTTGCACCTTTGCATCTTTATATCAGAAGCTGTACTACTTGCCCCATTGCATATTTATATCAGAAGCTGTACTGCTTGTTCTGCATCTTTATATCAGAATCTGTACTGCTTATTGCATATTTATATCAGAAGCTGTACTGCTTATTGCATCTTTATATCAGAATCTGTACTGGTTTTGCATCTTTAGATCAGAAGCTGTACTGGTTATTGCATCTTTATATTAGAAGCTGTATTGCTTGCACCGTTACATCTTTAGATCAGAAGCTGTACTGCTTGCACCATTGCATCTTTATATCAGAAGCTGTACTGCTTGCACTATTGCATCCTTATATCATAAGCTGTACTGCTTGTTCTGCATCTTTATATCAGAATCTGTACTGCTTATTGCATCTTTATATCAGAAGCTGTACTGCTTATTGCATCTTTATATCAGAAGCTGTACTGCTTATTGCATCTTTATATCAGAAGCTGTACTGCTTGCGCTATTGCATCTTTATATAAGAAATACAATTTCCACAGCACCACTTAAAAAAATACTTAGTTTATTAGTACAAATACAAACAATGCATTGTTTTGGCCCCACTGGCCTTAATACTGCATATATTCCACATTTACTAAAAACTCTTACTGATAGGCCTGACAATGACCAATTAATTACCAACAGGTAAATACCTGAAATGTTACCTGTTATTAGCTCCATCTAGTGGTGAATTCTCATATTGTTCATAATAACCAGTATAACAAAGTCTATCTCCATCTAGTGGTGAACAGTAGTCTGATTCACCACTATCTTTCTCTACATTTAAACAAAAACTGAAAAAGTCTCCCTGAAACAAAAACTGAAAAAGTCTCCCTATTTAACCCTTTAGGGTGCATACTGTCCAACTGGTGTATCCAAAAAGTTTCATTTTGTTTAAGAATCTTCTCTCTATCACACTCTGCCCTAAGTCTTCCTACATGATTAATAACTTGCCACCTGAGTTGGCTGATACTGTGACCTGCTTTTAAAAAATGGTGCTTCAGTGTTACCACATCTTATATTTGATTTGTGTTGATTAATGCGTTCTCTAGCCTTTCTAGTCAACTCTCCTATGTAGATCATAGAGCATGGACATTTTATCAAGTATATAAAGTATATAATATATGTGGTCTCACATGTATAGTAACCCTTTCATTTTAAATTTATGTCCTGTTCTGGGGTAGACACATTCTGTGCCCTTGATCATTGAATGGCAATTAGAGCAGCTTAAACACGGGTATGAGCCCACTGATTTCTCTGTGATAAAGCTCTGTCTTAGAGTTTTCTCTGGTCCAACATCAGACCTTACCAGGTGGTCCCTTAACTTTTTTACTCTCCTATATACCATCATGGGTTTTTGCTGAAAAGTATTCACATCCTTGTTACAGTATTTCAATATTGCCCAGTGTTTCCTTATTATTCTAGCTATCTCTTTACTGTAGAGATTGAATTGTGAGGTAAACACTATTTTATTCTCTGCCTGTGTTTTCTTGGTACCCTCCACTTTATTTACATCTCTTCCTATTTCAGACATCTCTTTCTGTATCAGCTGTTGTGGGTACCCCCTTTGAATGAATCTCTGTCCCATTTCTTTTATTCTCTGGGAACCAGTCTGGGGGTCACTTACAATTCTGTTAACCCTCAGCAGCTGACTCTTAGGGAGGGATTCCTTCAGTTTGATGGGATGAAAACTGTCATATGTTAACAAAGTGTTTCTATCAGTGTCTTTCCTGTACAGATCTACTTTTATTCCCCTTCCTCCTTATATATTCTGGTATCCAGAAAATCTACTGATACTTCACTGAAGGTTAATGTCAATTCTTTACCTGAGAGGGCTGTATTGAGTGTCTGTACAAAAACCATTAGTGTCTCAATGCTGCCCCACCACACGACAAAGACATTAGCTATAAATCGCCATCAGGCTGTGCCAAACTCTTTAAACAAGTAATTGGCATAGACATACGTCTCTTCAAAGGCATTCATGAATAAGTTGGCGTATAATGGGGATCCATTGGACCCCATGGCTGTTCCTTTTATCTGCGCATACCATGAGTAATTCCAGTATAATACTAGGCGTAATAGTTCTTCTACAAATTCAATTTGATAACTGCTGTATATTCTACTGTCAAATAGTGTTTTCTTAATTACATCAATTCTTGTTTCATGTATGACGGTAGTGTATAAAATCCTCATGTCTAAGGTATACAGAATATATTTATTTACATTCACTAAAGCCTCTTACTTATAGGCCTGACAATTACCAATTAATTACCAACAGGTGAATACCTGAAATATGTTACCTGTTAGCTCATCTAGTGGTGCATTCTCATATTGCTCATAATAACCAGTATAACAAAGTTAAAACATAATTAAAACCACAGTCTGATTCACCACTATCTTTCTCTAGCTTTAAACAAAAACTGAAAAATCAATCTCCCTATTTAACCATTTAGGGTGCATGCTGTCAAACTGGTGTATCCAAAAAGTTATTTGTGTTTAAGAATCTTTTCTCTATCACCCCCTGCCCTAAGTCTTCCTACATGATCTATTACTTGCCACCTGAGTTGGTTAATGCTGTGACCTGCTTTTAAAAAATGGTGTGATACTGGTGCTTTAGTGTTACCACATCTTATATTTGACTTGTATTGATTAATGTGTTCTCTAGCCTTTCTATTCAACTCTCCTATGTAGATCATAGAGCATGGGCACCAATATTTTACACTGTCCAACAGGTGCATAAATGTTTAAATAAGCCCCCAGGAAGGCCCATAGTCTCTGGGGTAGATTCCATCTTCACAAATATAGCAATTGTTCTTGATAAAATCCTCCAGCCAGAAGTAGTTAAAATATCATCATATATTTAGGACACAGGGGATTTTTTAAAAAAAGTCAGGAATCTACACCTCCCTAACACTAATTATATTCTGTATACCGTAGACGTGAGGAGTTTATACACTGCCATCAAACATGAAACAGAAATTGACATAATTAAGAAAACACTATTTGACAGTAGAATATACAGCAGTTATCAAATTGAATTTGTAGAAGAACTATTACGCCTAGTATTATACTGGAATTACTTTTTGTTTCAAGACTCATGGTATGCACAGATAAAAGGAACAGCCATGGGGTCCAATGTTGCCCCATCATACGGCAACTTATTCATGAATGCCTTTGAAGAGATGTATATCTATGCCAATGACTTGTTTAAAGAGTTTGTCGCGATTGGTGGCGATTTGTAGATAATGTCTTTGGCGTGTGGTGGGGCAGCATTGAGACACTAATGGGTTTTGTACAGGCACTCAATACAGCCCTCTCAGGTATAGAATTGGCATTAACCTTCAGTGGAGGAAGGGGAATAAAAGTAGATCTGTACAGGAAAGACACTGATAGAAACACTTTGTTAACATATGACAGTTTTCATCCCATCAAACTGAAGGAATCCCTCCCTAAGAGTCAGCTGCTGAGGGTTAACAGAATTGTAAGTGACCCCCAGACTGGTTCCCAGAGAATAAAAGAAATGGGACAGAGATTCATTCAAAGGCGGTACCCACAACAGCTAATACAGAAAGAGATGTCTGAAATAGGAAGAGATGTAAACAAGGTGGAGGGTACCAAGAAAACGCAGGCAGAGAATAAAATAGTGTTTACCTCACAATTCAATCTCTACAGTAAAGAGATAGCTAGAATAATAAAGAAACACTGGACAATATTGAAATATTGTAACAAGGATGTGAATACTTTTCAGCAAAAACCCATGATGGTATATAGGAGAGTAAAAAAGTTAAGGGACCACCTGGTAAGGTTTGATGTTGGACCAGAGAAAACTCTAAGACAGAGCTTTATCACAGAGAAATCAGTGGGCTCATACCCGTGTTTAAGCTGCTCTAATTGCCATTCAGAGATCAAGGGCACAGAATTTGTCCACCCCAGAACAGGACATAAATTTAAAATGAAAGGGTACTATACATGTGAGACCACATATATTATAGATTTGATAAAATGTCCATGCTCTATGATCTACATGGGGAGATTGAGTTTTCAGAGATAGTGGTGAACCAGACTGCTGTTCACCACTAAATGGAGATATACTTTGTTAAACTGGTTATTATGAGCAATATGAGAATGCACCACTAGATGGAGCTAATAACAGGTAACATGTTTCAGGTATTCACCTGTTGGTAATTAATTAGTAATTGTCAGGCCTATAAGTGAAAGGCTTCAGTGAATGTGGAATATATTCATGATTAAGGCCAGTGGGGCTGAAATGTCGCATTGTTTGTATTTGTACTAATAAACTATATAAATAAAGGTTGTTTTTTTTTGTAGTGCTGTGGAAATTGTATTTCCTATCGATCAGGGGGTAGGCAGTAGCCCCCTTCACATGCATCACATCAAGAAAAAAAGCTGAAAATTGTTGTGCTGGGCCAAATTGGACATTGCAAACAGAAGCTTTACTGCTTGCACCATTGCATCATTATATCATAAGCTGTACTGCTTGCACTATTGCATCTTTATATCAGAAGCTGTATTGCTTGCACCACTGCATCTTTATATCAGAAGCTGTATTGCTTGCACCATTGCATCTTTATATCAGAAGCTGAATTGCTAAGCTTTACTGCTTGTACCATTGCATCTTTATATCATAAGCTGTACTACTTGCACTATTGCATCTTTATATCAGAAGCTGTACTGCTTGCATCGTTGCATCTTTATATCAGAAGCTGTACTACTTGCATCATTGCATCTTTATATCATAAGCTTTACTGCTTGTACCATTGCATCTTTATATCAGAAGCTGTACTGCTTGCACCATTTCATCTTTATATCAGAAGCTATACTGCTTGCACTATTGCATCTTTATATCAGAAGCTGTATTGCTTGCACTATTGCATCTTTATATCAGAAGCTGTACTGCTTGCACTATTGCATCTTTATATCAGAAGCTGTACTGCTTGCACCATTTCATCTTTATATCAGAAGCTGTACTGCTTGCTCTATTGCATCTTTATATCAGAAGCTGTACTGCTTACACTATTGCATCTTTATATCAGAAGCTGTACTGCTTACACTATTGCATCTTTATATCAGAAGCTGTACTGCTTACATTATTGTATCTTTATATCATAAGCTGTACTTCTTGCACCAGTGAATTTTTATATCAGAAGCTGTACTACTTGCACCATTGCATCTTTATATCAGAACCTTTACTGCTTGCACCATTGCATCTTTATATCAGAAGCTGTACTGCTTGCACCGTTGCATCTTTATATCAGAAGATGTACTGCTTGCACCATTGCATATTTATATCAGAAGCTGTACTGCTTGCACCATTGCATCTTTATATCAGAAGTTGTACTGCTTGCACCATTGCATCTTTATATCAGAAGCTGTACTGCTCGCACCATTGCATCTTTATATCAGAAGCTGTATTACTTGCACCAGTGAATCTTTATATCAGAAGCTGTACTACTTGCACCAGTGAATCTTTATATCAGAAGCTGTACTTCTTGCGCTATTACATCTCTATATCAGAAGCTGTACTGCTTGCACCATTGTATCTTTATATCAGAAGCTGTACTGCTTGCACAATTGCATCTTTATATCAGAAGCTGTACTGCTTGCACAATTGCATCTTTATATCAGAAGTAGTGATGTCGCGAATAGTTCACCGGCGAATAGTTCCCGGCGAACATAGCATGTTTGCGTTCGCCGCGGCGGGTGAACATATGCGATGTTCGTTCCGCCCCTTATTCGTCATCATTGAGTAATACTTTGACCCTGTACCTCACAGTCAGCAGGCACATTCCAGCCAATCAGCAGCAGACCCTCCCTCCCAGACCCTCCTACCTCCTGGACAGCTTCCATTGTAGATTCATTTGGAAGCTGCATTCTTAGGGAGAGGAGGGACAGTGTAGCTGCTGCTGATTGAATAGGGAAAAAAAAAAACTTTTTGGACTGTGAAACATCAGTCTGCTTTTTTGTGTCAGGCTCACAGCGTATACTGTGCCCAGTGCCACCACTCATATCTTGTTTAATAGTAGTGTAAGTGTACATTTAAAAAAAAAAAAAACTTTTTGGACTGTGAAACATCAGTCTGCTTTTTTGTGTCAGGCTCACAGCGTATACTGTGCCCACTTGCCCAGTGCCACCACTCATATCTTGTTTAAAACTACTGTAAGTGTACATTTAAAAAAAACAAAAACTTTTTTGACTGTGAAACATCAGTCTGCTTTTTTGTGTCAGGCTCACGGCGTATACTATGCCCACTTGCCCAGTGCCACCACTCATATCTTGTTTAATAGTAGTGTAAGTGTACATTTAAAAAAAAAAAACTTTTTGGACTGTGAAACATCAGTCTGCTTTTTTGTGTCAGGCTCACAGCGTATACTGTGCCCACTTGCCCAGTGCCACCACTCATATCTTGTTTAATAGTAGTGTAAGTGTACATTTAAAAAAAAAATGTTTTGACTGTGAAACATCCGTCTGCTTTTTTGTGTCAGGCTCACAGCGTATACTGTGCCCACTTGCCCATTGCCACCACTCATATCTTGTTTAAAACTACTGTAAGTGTACATTTAAAAAAAAAAAAAAACTTTTTTGACTGTGAAACATCAGTCTGCTTTTTTGTGTCAGGCTCACGGCGTATACTGTGCCCACTTGCCCAGTGCCACCACTCATATCTTGTTTAATAGTAGTGTAAGTGTACATTTAAAAAAAAAAAACTTTTTGGACTGTGAAACATCAGTCTGCTTTTTTGTGTCAGGCTCACAGCGTATACTGTGCCCACTTGCCCAGTGCCACCACTCATATCTTGTTTAATAGTAGTGTAAGTGTACATTTAAAAAAAAAATGTTTTGACTGTGAAACATCCGTCTGCTTTTTTGTGTCAGGCTCACAGCGTATACTGTGCCCACTTGCCCAGTGCCACCACTCATATCTTGTTTAATAGTAGTGTAAGTGTACATATTAAAAAAAAAAAAACTTTTTTGAGTGTGAAACATCAGTCTGCTTTTTTTGTGTCAGGCTCACAGCGTATACTGTGCCCACTTGCCCAATGCCACCACTCATATCTTGTTTAATAGTAGTGTAAGTGTACATTTAAAAAAATGACAGGCAGAGCAGGCCATCCCGCAGGTGCCGTCGTGGTCGTGGTGCTGTGATTCCCTTTGGCCCTAGAATAATGCCCAGTGTTCAGAGGCCACGTACCATGAACTCGAAAACTTCTGAGGACATAGTTGACTGGCTAACACAGGACACCCAATCTTCTACAGCTTCCGCTCGGAACCTTGACGCACCATCCTCCTCCAGCTTAGCTTCGGGCACCTCTCAAGTAACCACTCGCCCGCCTGCCGCCACCACCAACACTAGCACCACTGCCGCTTCACTTGATCTGTCAGAGGAGTTATTTACACATCAGTTGGAAGAAATGAGTGATGCGCAACCATCATTGACAGAGGATGTAGATAACAGTGTTATGTCTCAGTCAGGCAGCATTGCAGACATGGACGTACGGTGTGATGATGATGATGTTGTACCCGCTGCTGCTTCCTTTGTTGAGTTGTCAGATACAAGTGAAGCGGTTGATGATGACGATGCGTCCGTGGATGTCATGTGGGTGCCCGCTAGAAGAGAAGAAGAACAGGGGGAAAGTTCAGATGGTGAGACAGAGAGGAGGAGGAGGAGACGATTTGGAAGCAGGGGGAGGTCGTCGCAAGGAGCTAGTTGCACAGTCAGACAGCATGCATCGGCACCCGGGGTCAGCCAGACAGCACGCCAATCAACGCATGCTGTTGCCACCACCAGAATGCCGTCATCGCAGAGCTCAGCAGTGTGGCATTTTTTTGTGTGTCTGCCTCTGAAAACAGCGATGCCATTTGCAACCTGTGCCAAAAGAAACTGAGTCGTGGGAAGTCCAACACCCACCTAGGTACAACTGCTTTGCGAAGGCACATGATCGCACAAACGCCTATGGGATCAACACATGAGTACAAGCAGCACACTCAAACTCAAAGCCGCCATCCTCCTCCTGGTCCAGCATCTTCAGCCACGTCAACCACTGCTGTCCTTCTTGCCCCCTCTCAACCATCCGCCACTCCGTCTCTCTTCCGGAGCAGTTCCTGCTCATCTGCCCACAGTCAGGTGTCTGTCAAGGACATGTTTAAGCGTAAGAAGCCAATGTCACAAAGTCACCCCCTTGCCCGGCGTCTGACAGCTGGCTTGTCTGAACTCTTAGCCCACCAGCTTTTACCATACAAGCTGGTGGAGTCTGAGGCGTTCAAAAAATTTGTAGCTATTGGGACACCGCAGTGGAAGGTACCCGGCCAAAATTTCTTTGCACAAAAGGCAATCCCCAACCTGTACTCGATTGTGCGAAAGGAAGTAATGGCATGTCTGGCACACAGTGTTGGGGCAAGGGTCCATCTGACCACTGATACCTGGTCTGCAAAGCATGGTCAGGGCAGGTATATCACCTACACTGCGCATTGGGTAAACCTGCTGATGGCTGACAAGCATGGAATGCGTGGCTCTGCAGAGGAGTTGGTGACACCGCCACAACTTGCAGGCAGGCCTGCTGCCACCTCCTCTACTCCTCCTATTCCATCCTCTTCCATAACCTCCTTGGCTGAGTCCTCTTCTGCTGCTGCGTCTTGCTCCATATCAACGGCACCCCCCCAGCTCCCCAGGTACTATTCCACATCCCGGATACGGCAGTGTCATGCCGTCTTGGGGTTGACTTGCCTGAAAGCAGAGAGTCACACCGGACCAGCACTCCTGTCCGCCCTGAACGCACAGGTGGATCAGTGGCTGACTCCGCACCAACTGGAGATCGGCAAAGTGGTTTCTGACAACGGAAGTAATTTGGTGGCGGCATTGAAATTGGGCAAGTTGACACATGTGCCGTGCATGGCACATGTGTGTGATCTGATCGTACAACGCTTTGTGCATAAGTACCCAGGCTTACAGGATGTCCTGAAGCAGGCCAGGAAGGTGTGTGGCCATTTGAGGCGTTCCTACACGGCCATGGCGCACTTTTGAGATATCCAGTGGTGAAACAACATGCCAGTGAGGCGCCTGATTTGCGACAGCCTGACACGTTGGAATTCAACACTCCTAATGTTCGACCGCCTGCTCCAACAAGAAAAAGCCGTTAACGAGTATTTGTATGACCGGGGTGCTAGGACAGCCTCTGCGGAGCTGGGAATTTTTTTGCCACGTTACTGGACATTCATGCGCATTGCCTGTAGGCTCATGCGTCCTTTTGAGGAGGTGACAAACCTAGTCAGTCCACCGAAGGCACCATCAGCGACATCATACCATTTGTTTTCTTCCTGGAGCCGGCCCTGCGAAGAGTGCTGGATCAGGCCGTAGATGAGCGTGAAGAGGAAGAGTTGTGGTCACCATCACTACCAGAAACAGCCTTATCAGCATCGCTTGCTGGACCAGCGGCAACGCTGGAAGAGGATTGTGAGGAAGAGGAGTCAGAGGAGGAATGTGGCTTTGAGGAGGAGGAGGAAGACCAACCACAACAGGTATCCCAGGGTGCTCGTTGTCACCTATCTGGTACCCATGGTGTTTTGTACATGGCTGGGGGGAAGAAGATACCTTCAGTGAGATCACTGAGGACGAGGAACGGGACATGAGTAGCTCGGCATCCAATCTTGTGCAAATGGGGTCTTTCATGCTGTCATGCCTTTTGAGGGACCCTCGTACAAAAAAGCTGAAGGAGAACGACCTGTACTGGGTGTCCACGCTACTAGACCCCCGGTATAAGCATAAAGTGCCTGAAATGTTACCGAATTACCGCAAGTCGGAAAGGATGCAGCAGTTCCAAAATAAATTAAAAAGTATGCTTTACACAGCGTATAAGGGTGATGTCACAGCACAACGGGAATCTAACAGGGGAAGAGGTGAAAGTAATCCTCCGACTCCCACGACCACGCCGGCAAGGACAGGATGCTTTACAGACGTGTTGTTGATGGAGGACATGCGGAGCTTTTTAAGTCCTATGCATCACCACAGCCCTTCGGGGTCCACCCTCCGAGAACGACTCGACCGACAGGTAGTAGACTACCTCGCCTTAACTGCAGACCTCGACCCAATTTGCGATAGAACTTCTGGCCTGCCCCACTTCAAGTGACCTGTCAGAAAGGACCTTCAGTGCAGCAGGAGGTATTGTCACTGAGAAGAGAAGTCGCCTAGGTCAAAAAAGTCTAGATTACCTCACCTTTATTAAGATGAAAGAGGGATGGATCCCGAAGGGACTGACATTGGGCGATACATTCGAGTAAAAAAGGCCTGATGAGATGAGCTGCCTTGGGCTAAAAATGATCCACACGCTGCTGTATTTTATCTTCGAATGCCGGATGACTTGCGTGACTTATCTGCCACCAACTAGGGTTCAAGCCGCAATGTTTTAGGGCACTTTCTGCCTGGGAAACAAACATCAATTTTTCTGGCCGCTGCTACAGCAGCAGCTGCAACAATACCTAATGTTTCAGGCATGTGTACATGCCAAATTTTTCGGGCCTCTGGTGCTGCACTGTGGCTTCAAAAACCAAACCAAAAAAAGGCACGTAACAGAGATTAAACTGATAAGAATAGTACTACTTAACACACCACTCATATTTGGTGGCACAGTAGATTGCACGCGCAGTGCCCCAAATTTGAAGTAGGAGGACCGACCAAGCATCTTTTTCCATCTCCCGGTTCCTAAAATCCATGCCATATACACATCTCCTGATAGGGGACGTAACAGGGATTAAACTGATAAGAATAGTACTACTTAACACACCACTCATATCTGGTGGCACAGTAGATTGCATGCGCAGTGCCCCAAATTTGAAGTAGGAGGACCGACCAAGCATCTTTTTCCATCTCCTGGTTCCTAAAATCCATGCCATATACACGTCCCCTGATATGGGACGAAACAGGGATTAAACTGATAAGAATAGTACTACTTAGCACACCACTCATATCTGGTGGCAAAGTAGATTGCACGCGGTGCTCTGACAAAATGCAGAAGGACATTTGGCAGATGGACATTTGGCAGACGGACATTTGGTAGACGGACATTTGGCCGACAGACAGAAAGCTAAAGAATGTTCCAATTTCGGCTGAGGGCAGATACGTTCCAGAGTGCTCTGTTCTAATCAGAGCCTTGGGCGCCGCAACTGCCTCTGGGAACCTTACCATGGGTCCCAGACCGCACGTCTTGTAATTCTCTGTCTGGGAAATTATCTATCAAATCTATCTATTTATCTATCAAATCTATCTATCTATCTATCAAATGTATCTATTGCATCTATTGATCTATCTAATCTATGTATCTATCTATCACGTGGCCGGACTGTTATCTGACAGCCACTTGTGTTTCGGCCAAATGTCCGTCGGCCAAATGTCCGTCTGCCAAATGTCCGTCGGCTAAAAGTCCGGCCACGATTGCACGCGCAGTGCCCCAAATTTGAAGTAGGAGGACCGACCAAGCATCTTTTTCCATCTCCCGGCTCCTAAAATCGATGCCATATACACGTCCCCTGATAGGGGACGTAACAGGGATTAAACTGATAGGAATAGTACTACTTAACACACCGTATAATAACGCAGAGAGAGGCAATGCAGAGAGAGGAGTATGAAGAAGAGGAGTCAGAGGAGGAAGGTGGCTTTGAGGAGGTGGAAGACCAAACACAGCAGGCATCCCAGGGGGCTTGTTGTCACCTTTCGGGGACCCTTGGTGTTGTACGTGGCTGGGTGGAGGAAGAGACGTTCAATGACATCAGTGAGGACAAGGAACGGGACATGGCTAGCTCTGTATCCAACCTTGTGCAAATGAGGAGTTTGCGGTTGTGCAAATGGACTGTTTGCGGTGCGTTAAACGGGGAGTTTGGTCTGTCACTGTGAAGCGGGCGTAACCCTTACACTACCTGATCGATACAACATCATACCTGATGTTTTAAAGCACGTTATTCCAAACAATTTAGGAATGTTAGGTGATTTATGCCCTGGATTAAAACCAGACTCTGCATCAACTATGTAATTTTACGTGGGAGTTTTGCCATGGCTCCCCCTCCGGCATGCCACAGTCCAGGTGTTAGTACCCTTGAAACAACTTTTCCATCACTATTGTGGCCAGAAAGAGTCCCTGTGGGTTTTAAAATTCGCCTGCCTATTGAAGTCAATGGCGGTTCGCCCGCTTCGTCCGTTCGTGAACATTTGCGGAAGGTTGCGTTCGCTGTTCGCGAACGGAAAATTTTAAATTTGCAACATCACTAATCAGAAGCTGTACTGCTTGCACCATTGCATCTTTATATCAGAAGCTGTACTGCTTGAACCATTGCATCTTTATATCAGAAGCTGTACTGCTTGCACCAGTGAATCTTTATATCAGAAGCTGTACTGCTTGCACCATTGCATCTTTATATCAGAAGCTGTACTGCTTGCACCATTGTATCTTTATATCAGAAGCTGTACTGCTTGCACCATTGTATCTTTATATCAGAAGCTGTACTACTTGCACCATTGTATCTTTATATAAGAAGCTGTACTACTTGCACCAGTGAATCTTTATATCAGAAGCTGTACTGCTTACACCATTGTATCTTTATATCAGAAGCTGTACTGCTTGCACCATTGTATCTTTATATCAGAAGCTGTACTGTTTGCAGCATTGTATCTTTATATGAGAAGCTGCACTGCTTGCACCACTGCATCTTTATACCAGGAGCTGTACTGCTTGAACCATTGTATCTTTATATCAGAAGCTGTACTGCTTGCACCACTGCATCTTTATATCAGAAGCTGTACTGCTTGCACCATTGTATCTTTATATCAGAAGCTGTACTGCTTGCACCACTGCATCTTTATATCAGAAGCTGTACTGCTTGCACCATTGTATCTTTATATCAGAAGCTGTACACCTTGCACCATTGTATCTTTATATCAGAAGCTGTACTGCTTGCACCATTGTATCTTTATATCAGAAGCTGTACTGCTTGCACCAGTGAATCTTTATATCAGAAGCTGTACTGTTTGCACCATTGTATCTTTATATCAGAAGCTGTACTGCTTGCACCATTGTATCTTTATATCAGAAGAAGCTGTACTACTTGCACCAGTGAATCTTTATATCAGAAGCTGTAGTACTTTAACCATTAACAGAAAAAAACAGTGCATTCCCCCTAGTCGATTCAGATCCTGGCCTGAGAACGTAGATAGAGCTCCCAACAGTCTCACATATTGTGGGATTCTCGTGGGTTATGGATCTCCATACTGCTGCCCTTCCCACTCTTTTACATTCAGGACAAACTTCCCGCTTCCAGAGCGAAACCAGGGACTGACTGGATCCTCCCATGGCCTTCCTAATCAAGACCACAATACACCTATAGTATAACACTACAGATTGTGGCTCTATCCATAAAACACCCGTTGCCCATCGGCTACAAGTCCTACTCATCTTCCAGTACTGGAAATGTTGTAAGAAATGTGTATGATGGCTGACGCATGTGCAGGTGCAGCTTAAGGGATTTGGCAGTATCCTGGTTTCAGTCAATGGCACAGGTGGTATGGCTGTACCACTTGATGACATATATTTTAAAAAACAATAGCTTAGATTGGAGACAGAAGGGGCTTCCTTTTATACCACTCAGTGGGTTAATTCTACATATTAAAGGGATAGAAAGGCCAAGATTTAAATGTGCTTGGGTGCATTTGAATTTTAATTAGAATCATTTTTTAACTATACTTGCAATAACAAAATGTCTGCTTTTCAGTGGCATATGCACATATGATGTGTGTGCCTGTATTCAAGCTCAGAGAGCTAACGTGTGCCTCTGAAACATTTTTGTTAATTAATCTTTTTTGCAGAAATGCTTCTATTCAAAATTGAAATGCACCCATGCACGTTCCAATTTCGACCTTTCTATCCCTCAATAATCAAATGAGTGAGGTTAATAATTTCAAGTATGCTTTTATTAAAGGGACATTAAACCCAAATTGTCTCTTTCATGATTCCGATAGAGAATACTATTTTAAACAACTTTCTAATATACTTCTGTTATCTAATTTGCTTCATTCTCTTGATATTCTTTCCTGAAAAGCATATCTAGATAGGCTCAGTAGATTCTGATTGGTGGCTGCACCTATTTGCCTCATGTGATTGGCTCACCCATGTGCATTGCTATTTCTTTAACAAAGGATATCTAAATATTGAAACAAATTAGATAATAGAAGTAAATTGGAATTTTGTTTAAAATTGTATTCTCTGTCTGAATCATGATGTCCCTTTAAATCCTACTGTCCCTTATAGATTGTATTGAAGAACCTTACAGTACAATTGCTATGTTTATGACAAACACACTTTAATAAGCCTAACCACATCAAGGAGCCAGTATTTGTAATGAGTACATGGTGCACAACATGACTCATATCTGCAGAAGCTTCGTATATTTTAGCCATAGGAAATCATTTGGGCCTATAACACCGTATTGCATACTGTAAGGTACTTGTGTAATAAATGCATTATTATGTGAATGCTACACAAATAGCTTAGCCAGTGTAAACATGACGTGTGAGAGAAGAGGAAATCCCCGCTGTTGTTTTACTGTAGTCAGAAGCTCCCGAGCAGCAGGAGCGCGCGTGTGTATATAAGAAATCATTTTATGACACACTGACACGGAGCAGGACACCTTCAGCCGCCTGGCACGGCGACACTCATAACTTATAGCAGGTCTCCCCTGAGAGAACCAGGTGTCTGGCCAAGGAAATAAAACCGACCAATTAGCGTGTATCTTCCCTACTCAAGTGACCAATCAGGGAGCAACTGCAGGAGGGGAGGGAGCTTTGCAGCTGTGGGCTGAGAGCTGTTGCACAAGCTGTCACACAAGTGGCTGAACTACTTCAGGAGCTGTGCCCCCCTCACCGTGGGATTCCCTCTCTGGAATGACAGATCATGGCTTCTTCTAGGCTGTCACTTTCACATCTAAAGCAGGAGGCAGAGATTGAGCGCTGCAGAGCAGAGTGCCAATGGGATAGGATTCTGGGTCTGGTCAAGCAGATGTCTCCCAAATCCAAGGACAGCTCTGGTGAGTATATGCTCAATTTATAAAAAGTCCCCATATACAAGTTGCACTAATTGCACTGACACAGCCCTTATGCACAAGGTGAGCTCCCTGTTTGTTGTCACAATAACATGTGACAATGCGCCAAGTCAGTGCTGTAATGGAAAGCACAGTTAGATCGACGTAGTGTAAACAGAGTTTAGAATTTAGATAAATTGTATTATAGTACAAATTGCCTTATTTGCCCCAGGGAATAGACAGTTACTTGCAGAGGTTACAAACCCATTTGTTTTCTTCTTGGTCATAGATAGCAGTTTATGATAGCGAGTTTATTATCAGAATTGCCATTATTTGGTCTGGGTTATGCATATTGAATTTCATATTTATTAATGACATTTACATTATACATGACCATATTAATTAATGGTCATGTAACTAATTAAAATGGTGAAATTGCAGCCCTAGCAAACAGGACTACTTAATTACCTAAATTCAGAAATACAAAACTCAGTAGTGGCTCTTTGTTGCAGTCTCTGATTAATTTCTCTAACTTTCTCCTTTTGCAAAACATAAAGGGCTAGATTACAAGTGGAGCGCTAATTTATAGTGCTCCTGTAAACAGGCGCACCATAAATGATCAGCCATTACAAGTAGCTGGTTAATGCTGTAGCGAGCTTGCGGTACCACTTAGCGCTCATTGAATTAACCAGAGGTCAGGCCTCCTGGTTAATTAAAAAAAATGTCCCCAAATTTGCCCCCAAATAAAGTGGATAGTTCCAGTACAAAATAAAAAAAAAAAAATCAGCATTTTTATTTTTGTAAATAATAACTGCATAAAGCAGTTTTAAGGGGTTAAAGTGGGTGGGTGTGGGGTGTTAGAAAAAAATGGCACTGAAAAGTGTCTTTACATTGCGGTCTATAGGTGACTGTGATTTCACTTGAAATATATATGTATATGAATATATACATATAGATTTATGTGTTTAATATGTGTATATGCATGTATATATTCACATACATTTAAAATTTGCTGTACATCGATGCGCGACTTACCCCCTTTGCTGCGCTAGGTTCTCTGCCTTGTCTTATGGCATGAGAACGAGGCTCCCATTGGAGCCTATGGAAACGCGCTTTAGTGAGTACAAAGCTTCCCTGACCTTGCGTTCGCATTGCGCTAAACCTGTAATACCAGCACACATTTGCGTGCACCGTTATTACCGAGTGGAATGCAAATATCATGCTCGCGTAAGCACAATTTTGCACTCCACTTGTAATCTTCATCACTGCATGCCTATTTTTCTTGTATGTTTGTGTATGGGTTTGTGACAGTTATTTTATAAATAAGTATAAGTGTTTTTATTTGATATTTGTTTATCTAGAAATATATAACAAAATATGAATAAACCGTTTTCCTACCTACTGCCACGCCTACAATAAACTTGAAAGTACCCTTTGAACGCATGCGCTCACTGCCGCAGTCGGAAAACATTATAGAACACCAGCCTACAAAAAACTTGGAAATACACTTGTGCACGCATGCGCTCACTGCCGAAGTCCGCAAATATTACAAAACACCGTCCACAATTTTGGCAACTAGCTATTTTTATTCTGTATATTCAATAACATTATACTGATTTCTTTGATTAAAGGAATGAACGTATTTCAATAAAGCAGACATAATCCAAATAGTTACAAACATTCCCTTTCATGATGAAACGCTAATACATTTTGTAACTATTTAGATTATGTCTGCTTTATTGAAATACGTTCACTCCTTTCATCAAAGAAATCAGTATAATAATATTGAATATACAGAATAAAATAACATAGTTGTAGGAAGCCTTTTTTTAAAAATGGTATTTTGATGTCCCCAGCTAGTTGCCAAAATTGTGGGCAGTGTTGTGTAATATTTGCCGACTTTGGCAGTGAGCGCATGCGTGCACAAGTGTATTTCAAAGTTTTTTTGTAGGTTGGTGTTCTATAATGTTTGCCGACTGCGGCAGTGAGCGCATGCGTTCAAGGGGTATTTTTAAAGGGACACTGAACCCAAAATTTTTCTTTTGTGATTCAGATAGAGCATGCAATTTTAAGCAACTTTCTAATTTACTCCTATTATCAATTTTTCTTCATTCTCTTGCTATCTTTATATGAAAAAGATGGCATCTAAGCTTTTTTCTTGGTTCAGAACTCTGGACAGCAGTTTTTGATTGGTGGATGAATTTATCCACCAATCAGCAAGGACAACCTAGGTTGTTCACCAAAAATGGGCCGACATCTAAACTTACACTGTTGCATTTCAAATAAAGATACCAAGAGAATAAAGAACATTTGATAATAGGAGTAAATTAGAAAGTTGCTTAAAATTTCATGCTCTATCTGAATCACAAAAGAAAAAAATTGGGTACAGTGTCCCTTTAAGTTTATTGTAGGTAGGCGTGGCCATAGGTAGGAAAACGTAACGTGGTAGGGAAACATTACGGAACACCTGCCCATTTCTGGAGCACTATTTAGCAATAGGTTTGCAAGAATGTTATCCATTTTCAAGAGCACTAGATGGCAGCACTATTTCCTGCCATGTAGTATCCAGATGCCTACCTAGGTATCTCTTTCAACACAGAATATTATGGGAACGAAGCAAATTTGATAATAGAAGTAAATTAGAAACTTTTTTTTTTTTAAATGTATACTCTGTCTGAATCACAAAAGAACATTTTGGGTTTCATATTCCTTTCACAAGTTAAATTCCATTGTGTCCCCTCATTTGAAAATATTGGTTACTCACAAAGTATAGCATTACCTCTCCAAAGCTTAATGAAACAACTACATTTGATAACCTATGAGTAAGGGAGATATTTCTTACTGGAGTTTGATAACTTTAGGAATCTAGACCAGACCGTTGTAACTATCGATCATGGTTGCTTTAAGATGTAAACGAGTTATGGAAATGGTGTACTTTAGTTACTTATTATAGTTTTGATTGCTTCTGTCTGCTTCCTCTTATTTCCGCACCCTGACTGTGTTTAACTGCTATTGTTCCTGTGTACCTGCCCTGTGGTCATCACAACTGGCTTATTTAGTACTTAATGTTTTTATGCGTTGCTATCTTAGGTCCTGGAGGCAAATACATTTTTACTATGAAATCTAAAGGTCTGTTTAGGGATTATATTACACGTAAAATTAGGGTTTAATAATTCTGCATTGCCTGCACTAAATGCCATCTGTATTAAACACCTCCCCTTATCTGAAGGGCAGAGTGTTATAGCACATTGTTATTGTGATAGAAACACACCCAGTCTACAAATACTGCTTTAGGTACATAGCATGTATATTTACATAAGGTCTTAGAAATGCAAAATATAAGCATGTTAATACAATAAAACTCAATTATTTTGTGTTATTAAAGGGACATGATACCCAAAATGTTTTTTTCATGATACAAGTTTAAACAACTTTCCAATTTATTTCTGTTCTCAAATTTGATTAATTCTCTTGTTATTCTTTGTTGAAGTAGCAGCAATGCACTGTTGGGAACTAGTTGAACGCATCTGTTGAGCCAGTAACAGGAGGCATATATGTGTAGGCACCAATCAGCAGCTAGTTCCCAGTAGTGTATTGCTGCTCCTGAGAATACTTAGGTATGCTTTTAAACAAAGGATACAAAGTGAATGTAGCAAATTATATAATTGAAGTAAACTTTAAAGTTGTTTAAAGTTGCATGCGCTATCTGCATCATGAAAGTTTTATTTGGGCTTTACTGTCCTTGTAATGATCCTGGTTTAAGAAGTATTTTGCATATAAATAATATTTACTTATTTAGAGATGATTTAACATAAATATTTCCAGCATATTGTTAAAATAGTAAACCTGTGTTTATGTTTAAGTTCAGACCGTTATTCTGTATTAAACAAATGGTTAGATCTTTTGCATGGATACACAGGCTTAGCTGAAATTGAAGCAAATTGGTTTAGTTATTTTCTTAAAATGGTTCATGATAGTTCAAAACTTAAAGGGACATAAATGTAAGAAATAACTTTTTTCAAGTATGTTAGATCATTTTATTGTTGCCTTATTCCTTACATATACTTATGTGTATAGGCCCTTGTAAATGATTTAAACACATATTTAAAGTCAGCTCCAGAGGAGCATAGCGTTACTGGGACCTAGTTGGACACATCTGGTCAGCCAATGAGAACAGACTTGTGGCTGTGGCCACCAATCACCAGCTAGCTCCCAGCAGTGCATTGGTGCTCTTGAGCTGACTTTATCAACGTGTTTAAACCCTTTTGTAGGGATAAACACATAGGCCTAGATTACAAGTGTAGCACTATATTCAGTGCACGGCTCTCATAATAGCACACAATCTTGTATTACAAGTTAAAGGTAAAACAGAATTACCAAAGAATGTTTAGTGCGGCAGACATCTTTTTAGCAGGCCCTATACGTTCAATGGATAGCGCAGCTGTGTTAAACATCGCTCATTTTACAAGCGCAAAACATAACAGCGCAAAGACTGGAGACCTGAAGTAAAGTGTTAGGGCTAGAATAAAAGTCTAACAAAACACATGTAAAACATTAAAATAAAGTAATACAATCATATATATATAAATATACATATATATACATATACGTTAATGTATCTATATGTTTATTATTAGGGATAGGAGAGATAAGTGCTAACATTTTCATTTGTTCTCTCTTCATATACACACAGAAATAAGATAAGGAAACTTTCGCCTAGATTTAGAGTTTTGCGGCCAAAGGGGTGCGTTAGCTACGCGTGTTTCCCCCCCCCCACACCTTTTAAACAACGCTGGTATTTAGAGTTCTCTGAAGGGCTGCGTTAGGCTCCAAAAAGTGAGCGTACAGGCATATTTACCGCCACTTCAACTCTCAATACCAGCGCTGCTTACGGTAGCGGCTAGCTGGAAAAACATGCTCGTGCACGATTCCCCCATAGGAAACAATGGGGCAGATTGGGCTGTAAAAAAAAAACTAACACCTGCAAAAAAGCAGCGTTCAGCTCCTAACGCAGCCCCATTGTTTCCTATGGGGAAACACTTTCTAAGTCTGCACCTAACACCCTAACATGAACCCTGAGTCTAAACACCCCTATCCTTACACTTATTAACCCCTAATCTGCCGCCCCCACTATTGCTGACCCCTGCATTATATTATTAACCCCTAATCTGCCGCTCCGTACACCGCCGCAACCTACATTATACCTATGTACCCCTAATCTGCTGCCCCTAACATCGCCGACCCCTATATTATATTTATTAACCCCTAATCTGCCGCCCCCAACGTCGCCGCTACCTACCTACACTTATTAACCCCTAATCTGCCGACCGGACCTCGCCGCCACTCCAATAAATGTATTAACCCCAAAACCGCCGCACTCCCGCCTCACAAACCCTATAATAAATAGTATTAACCCCTAATCTGCCCGCCCTAACATCGCCGACACCTAACTTCAAGTATTAACCCCTAATCTGCCGACCGGACCTCGCCGCTACTCTAATAAATGTATTAACCCCTAAAGCTAAGTCTAAGCCTAACCCTAACACCCCCCTAAATTAAATATAATTTTAATCTAACAAAATAAATTAAATCTTATTAACTAAAGTCTTCCTATTTAAAACTAAATACTTACCCGTAAAATAAACCCTAATATAGCTACAATATAACGAATAATTATATTGTAGCTATTTTAGGATTTATATTTATTTTACAGGCAACTTTGTATTTATTTTAACTAGGTACAATAGCTATTAAAAAGTTATTTACTATTTAATAGCTACCTAGTTAAAATAATTACAAAACTACCTGTAAAATAAATCCTAACCTAAGTTACAATTAAACCTAACACTACACTATCAATAAATAAATTAAATCAATTAACTACAATTACCTACAATTAAATAAACTAAACTAAATTACAAAAATAAGAAAAAGATTACAAGAATTTAAAACTAATTACACCTACTCTAAGCCCCCTAATAAAATAACAAAGCCCCCCAAAATAAAAAAAATTCCCTACCCTAATCTAAATTAAAGTAGTTAACAGCTCTATTACCTTACCAGCCCTTAAAAGGGCTTTTTGTGGGGCATGCCCCAAAGAAATCAGCTCTTTTGCCTGTAAAAAAAAACACAATACCACACCCCAACATTACAACCCACCACCCACATACCCCTACTCTAACCTAAACCCCCCTTAAATAAACCTAACACTACCCCCCTGAAGATCTCCCTACCTTGAGTCGTCTTCACCCAACTGGGCCGAACTCTTCATCCGATGGACCAAAAGAAGACATCCGGAGCGGCAGAAGTCTTCATCCTATCCGGGCAGAAGAGGACGTCCGGACCGGCAGACATCTTCATCCAGCGGCATCTTCTATCTTCATCCATCCGACGAGGAGTGGCTCCATCTTCAAGACCTCCGGCGCGGAACATCCTTCTTCAATGACGACTACCGACGAATGAAGGTAACTTTAAGTGACGTCATCCAAGATGGCGTCCCTCGAATTCCGATTGGCTGATAGGATTCTATCAGCCAATCGGAATTAAGGTAAGAAAAATCTGATTTGCTGATTGAATCAGCCAATCAGATTCAAGTTCAATCGGATTGGCTGATCCAATCAGCCAATCAGATTGAGCTCGCATTCTATTGGCTGATCGGAACAGTCAATTGAACGTGAGCTCAATCTGATTGGCTGATTCAATCAGCCAATCAGATTTTTCCTACCTTAATTCCGATTGGCTGATAGAATCCTATCAGCCAATCGTAATTCGAGGGACGCCATCTTGAATGACGTCACTTAAAGGAACCTTCATTAGTTGGGTAGTCGTCGTTGAAGAAGGATGTTCCGCGCCGGAGGTCTTGAAGATGGAGCCACTCCTCGTCGGATGGTTGAAGATAGAAGATGCCGCTTGGATGAAGATGTCTGCCGGTCCAGATGTCCTCTTCTGCCCGGATAGGATAAAAGACTTCTTCCGCTCCGGATGTCTTCTTTTGGTCCATCGGATGAAGAGTTCGGCCCGGTTGGGTGAAGACGACTCAAGGTAGGGAGATCTTCAGGGGGGGTAGTGTTAGGTTTATTTAAGGGGGGTTTGGGTTAGAGTAGGGGTATGTGGGTGGTGGGTTGTAATGTTGGGGGGTGGTATTGTGTTTTTTTTACAGGCAAAAGAGCTGATTTCTTTGGGGCATGCCCCGCAAAAAGCCCTTTTAAGGGCTGGTAAGGTAATAGAGCTGTTAACTATTTTAATTTAGATTAGGGTAGGGAATTTTTTTATTTTGGGGGGCTTTGTTATTTTATTAGGGGGCTTAGAGTAGGTGTAATTAGCTTAAAATTCTTGTAATCTTTTTTTATTTTTTGTAATTTAGTTTAGTTTATTTAATTGTAGGTACTTGTAGTTAATTGATTTAATTTATTTATTGATAGTGTAGTTTTAGGTTTAATTGTAACTTAGGTTAGGATTTATTTTACAGGTAATTTTGTAATTATTTTAACTAGATAGATATTAAATAGTAAATAACTATTTAATAGCTATTGTACCTAGTTAAAATAAATACAAAGTTGCCTGTAAAATAAATATAAATCCTAAAATAGCTACAATATAATTATTCGTTATATTGTAGCTATATTAGGGTTTATTTTACAGGTAAGTATTTAGTTTTAAATAGGAAGACTTTAGTTAATAATATTTAATTTTTTTCGTTAGATTAAAATTATATTTAATTTAGGGGGGTGTTAGGGTTAGACTTAGCTTTAGGGGTTAATACATCTATTAGAGTAGCAGCGAGGTCCGGTCAGCAGATTAGGGGTTAATACTTGAAGTTAGGTGTCGGCGATGTTAGGGAGGACAGATTAGGGGTTAATACTATTTATTATAGGGTTTTTGAGGCGGGAGTGAGGCGGTTTAGGGGTTAATACATTTATTATAGTAGTGGCGAAGTCCGGTCGGCAGATTAGGGGTTAATAAGTGTAGATAGGTGGCGGCTACGATATTGGGGGGGCAGATTAGGGGTTAATAAATATTATGTAGGTGTCGGCGATGTTAGGGGCAGCAGATTAGGGGTACATAAGGATAATGTAGGTGGCGACGATGTGCGGTCGGCAGATTAGGGGTTAAACATTTTTATTAGAGTGGCGGCGATGTGGGGGGACCTCTGTTTAGGGGTACATAGGTAGTTTATGGGTGTTAGTGTACTTTAGAGCACAGTAGTTAAGAGCTTTATAAACCGGCGTTAGCCCAGAAAGCTCTTAACTACTGACTTTTTTCTGCGGCTGGAGTCTTGTCGGTAGAGGGTCTACTGCTCACTTCAGCCAAGACTCTAAATACCAGCATTAGGAAGATCCCATTGAAAAGATAGGATACACAATTGGCGTAAGGGGATTTGCGATATGGAAAAGTCGCGGCTTGGAAGTGAGCGTTAGACCCTTTCCTGGCTGACTCTAAATACCAGCTGGCGGTAAAAAGCAGCGTTAGGAGCCCTTAACGCTGCTTTTGACGGCTAACGCAGAACTCTAAATCTAGGCGTTTGTTTGTGTGTGCATAAGAGTGATAAGAGAATTGATCTCCCTTCAAGCTCAGAACATATTAATGGGTTGCAGTTTTAAATAGTATAACCAGCTAGTTCATATACAAAACAAAACTAAAGGAACAATTTTTCAAATATTTTGTACTCTTCAACTGACATAAAAAGTAATTAGAAACACATTAAGGGGAATCCAGTTTTACGGTACACTGTCCCTTTAAGTTTTAAACTTCCAGAAACATCTGAAACCAGAAATTTCATTGCTTTTTCACATTTAATTGAGAACGTTAATTCTGGCATTAATGTATATGTTTGTGATTTATTAGAATGACTAGTTGAAACGTGTATTTAGTACATGCGTATTTTAGTGGACCTGAGTAATATAAAATATATGAAATGAAGCATATCCAATTCTTTCTAATATTTCATTCTCGATGTCCTCTCACTACCTTTAAGGAATACTGAACCCACATTTTTTTCTTTCATGATTCAGATAGAGCACGCAGTTTTATGCAAATTTCTAATTTACTCATATTATCAATTTTTCTTCGTTCTCTTGGTATCTTAATTTGAAAAAGCAGGAATGTAAACTTATATACGGCCCATATTTGGTTCAGCTAAAATTCAGCCACCAATCAGCAAGAGCTATCCAGGGCGCTGAACCAAAAATTGGACGGCTCATAAGCTTACCTGCTTCTTCAAATAAAGATACCAAGAGAAAAAAGAAAAATTGCTAATAGGAGTAAATTAGAAAGTTACTTAAAATTGAATGCTCTATCTGAATCACAAAAAATTGGGTTCAGTATCCCTTTAACCCCTTATGGACCGGGCATTTTAGACAAAAACTTCCCCAAAAGATGGGAGCATTTTTAGCATTTTTGCCATCACTACATTTAATGAGAAATAGAGCCTTTTTTTATATTTACCTATCAAAACTATATATTTTTTTAGTAGACAACCCAAAGTATTGATCTAGGCCCATTTTGGTATATTTCATGCCACCATTTCACAGCCAAATGCGATCAAATTAAAAAAAATCGTTAACTTTTTCACAATTTTAGGTTTCTCACTGAAATTATTTACAAACAGCTTGTGCAATCATCGCACAAATGGTTGTAAATGCTTCTCTGGGATCCACTTTGTTAAGAAATAGCAGAGATATATGGCTTTGACATTGCTTTTTGGTAATTAGAAGGCCTAGCTCTCTTCCCTCCCTCACCTCACAATTGTCACCGCCATCTTAAGTACTGGCAGAAAGTCTGCCAGTACTAAAATAAAAGGCTTTTTTTTTTATCATTTTTTTTTAATAAATATTCTGCAGTGTTGGATCCCCTCTTAGCCCCCAACCTCCCTGATCCCCCAAACAGCTCTCTAACCTTCCCCCAGCTGTCTGCCAGCACCCAGTTTGCTGCAAATTAGGCACATACCCTCCCCCTCCCAGATTCCTTTATGGCAACGGATCCCACATAGGATCCCCCTCATTGCCCCTACCTCCCTCCTTCCCCCTCAATGATGCAGGTTTTTTTGTATTTTGGTCTTCCCTGTAGCGTGAAGTAGCGGACCCACCCACTCCCGCCCTCCTCCCGCCTCTTACAGTGATGGGCCGCCCACCCGCCTCCCTCCTTATTCTCCCACCCACCAACGATCGGCACCACCGCTGTCCGATGCAAAGAGGGCCATAGAGTGGCCCTCTTTGCATCGGTAACTCTGCAAATTTATTTCTGCAGTACCCCACTCATGGGGCATGCAGAAATAGCGCAATCTTGCAAATTTGAGCGAGATCTCGGCAGAGAGAAGCCAAGGGCATAACGACAAGCGTCGTACAGGGTATGGCGCTGGTCGTTAAGGGGTTAAGCTAAATCTCTCCAAAACTAAGCTCCTTATTTTCCCACTTCTTCAAGAATACCTACCCCCAACCTTCTCTAACTGTTGATAATAACATCACTACCCCAACACCGCATGCCCGATGTCTTGGGGTCAAACTTGACTCAGATCTCTCACTCCCCACATCCAATCTTTGGCCAATTTTTGCTGCCTCCACCTTAAAAACATCTCCAAAATTAGCCACTTCCTCACACAAGAGTCTTGTGACAAGACACAACTAAGACTTTAATCCGTTCTCTAATCATTTCCCGCCTTGACTATTGCAACTCCATCCTCTACGGCCTCCCTAGCTTCCGTCTATCTCCCTTACAATCCATAATAAATGCTTCTGCCAGGCTGATCTTCCTTACACGTCGCTCCTCATCTGCTGCACCTCTCTGCCAGTCCCTTCACTGGCTTCCTCTAACCACCAGAATAAAACACAAAATCCTGACTCTAACTTTTAAAGCTCTCAATAACACTGCTCCACCCTATATCACCTCGTCTCTAGATACTCTCCCTCCCGTCCCCTTCCCTCTGCTCATGACCTCCTTCTCTCCCCCTCTCTCGTTACCTCCTCACATTCCCATCTAGAAGACTTCTCCAGACTCTCTGCCTTGCTCCACAAGATTCTCCACTAGTTTTCAAACTTTCAAGCACTCCTTAAAGGGACTGTCAACACCAGAATTGTTGTTGTTTTAAAACATAGATAATCCCTTTATTACCTATTCCCCAGTTTTGCATAACCAACACTGTTATATAAATGTACTTTTTACCTCTGTGATTAACTTGTATCTAAGCATCTTCTGACAGCCCACTGATCACATGACATTTTATTTATTATCTATTGACTTTCATTTTAGCCAATTAGTGCAGTGTCTGCCACAAGTCATGGGTGTGATCACAATTTTGTCTATATGACTGACATGAACTAGCTCTTCCCTGTTGGGAAAAGCAAATAAAAAAGCATGTGATAAGAGGCGGCCTTCAAGGGCTTAGAAATTATCATATGAGCCTTCCTAGGTTTAGCTTTCAACTAGGAATACCAAGAGAACAAAGCAAAATTTGTGATAAAAGTAAATTGGAAAGTTGTTTAAAATTACATGCCCCATTTGAAACATGAAAGTTTTTTTTGGACTTAACTGTCCCTTTAAATATATACTTACATTTTCCTATCTTAGTTCCTCTCCTTTAGTTATCGCATTGAACCCCCTTAGCATGTAAGCTTATGAGCTTAGCTGCTTTGTAGATCACCTTCATGAGAGCTGATTTACAACAGTGAGACTCTTGGCAGGGCCCTCTATTCCTTTGTCTCCCATAATTCTTACCTTGCATATTAGACTCATGTCTTTAGCGCTGCGGAATCTGTTGGCGCTCTACAAATAACAATAATAATAATAATTAGCATAATTTTTTATTGAGTTCAAATGATATTTGTCTAAATATTTACGTCACCCATGATGTTATTGGGTGACTGTTTCACCTTATCAAATCACCTTTACTTTGTATAATGAGCTTACACGTCAGCGGGCTTGTTTTTCTTCTCTGCAGTTTACTCACTACTGCCCTCTGTTGGAGAATACAGTGCATACACTTGTATGTTTGTGATACTTATGAAAGCATATGCCTTCTTTATATTTTGCTTATTTCAGTAGTGCATTGCTGCACCTTTAACAAATGATACCAAGAGAATGAAGCATATTTGATAATTGAAGAAATTTGGAGAGTTGTTTAAAATCACATGCTCTATCTGAACCATGAAAGAAAATTTGGGGTTTTATGTCCCAATGCTACATTTTCTTGTCAAGATTGAAGGTGTATCTTTTACCACCAGTAGTGTTAAATAAACAATAATAAAGAATTAATTATAAACAAAAAAAAAAAAATCAAAAATTAACTTTATCAAATGAAAACTCATTTTAATAAATGTATTTTTTAAAAATACATGCAGTTCTTTTTCTAACATTTTTAAAGGGATATTGAACCGAAATTTTTTCTTTCATGATTCAGATAGAGCATGCAATTTTTAGCAACTTTTTAATTTACTGCTATCAATTTGTCTTCGTTCTCTAGGTATCTTTATTTGAAAAATCAGGAATGTAAGCTTACGAGACGGCCCATCTTTGGTTCAGCTCCTGGGTAGCGCTTGCTGATTGGTGGCTAAATGTAAATTAGAGAGTTGCTTAAAATTGCATGCTCTATCTCATTCACGAAAGAAAAAAAAATTGGTTCAGTTTCCCTTTAATATCTATGATGTAGTCATTATGACTTCTACTTTGCCCATAGAACATTTATAGAAATATGTGCAGATAAAAGTAATGATAACTAGTATTAAATAAAACAAATACAATTCAGCAGCACTCCCTGCTCTGTTAAGGAAAATAAGTTACAGGGATGTGCTGTACCCGAAGGGTTAATTAATCATACACATTATTATTCTTTTTAATAAGGGTAAATATAAAAATACATTATCAAAAGGAATATAACAGTTTGTTTAGGCAAAGGGTTTATAATTGCCCAACCTTTACTTTCCTGATACCTCACCCATGCAATTCATGCCATGAAATGATCTTCCCTAGCCAGAGGGCACAGTGACATATTCTCTAATTCACTACTTGTTTTATTTCCAACCTTCTAAGCTTCCAACTTCTTATCTCTAATGCAGGGACATGGAAGAGAAACAATAAAGTTTCATGATTCAGATAGAGTATACAATGTAAACAAAATGCTTTGAGTTGACTTTTGTTATCACATTTGACACTTTTTCTTGGTCACTTTTGTTTAATGATGGTGTAGAGAGGTAGGAGTGTGCATGTGTATTAAAAGGACAAGAGACCCCATTTTTTTTCCTTTCATGATTCAGACAGAGAATGCAGTTTTAAACAAGTTTCCAATTTACTTCTGTTATCTAATTTGCTTCATTCTCTTGGTGTCCTTTGATGAAGCAACTATGCACTACTGGGAGCTAGCTGAATGCACTGCGTGAACCAATAACATGAGTCATAAATGTGCAGCGAGCAATCAGCATCTCCTGAGCTTACCTAGGTATACTTTTCAATAAAGGATATCACCAGAACAAAACAAATTAGATAATAGAAGTAAATTTGAAAGTTGTTTTAAAATTACATTCTGAATCATGAAAGAAAAAAATGTGGGTTTCATGTTCCCTTAAGCACTATTTGCTTGCTGCAGTGTATATAGCAATGTTATATAATCAACATTTACTGAAAGCTTTAGAGTGCAGTCAGAGCTCCGAAAGTTCTCTGCCTGCTGAATCTCCCTCTATAGGTCGCTTGTGTGAAATTGCTGCCTACACATGCCACTGCCACATAGTGTTCAGAACATGGACACGCGCCTGAAACTACTTAAGTATGACCTCATAGAAAGGGGCCAAAGGGGGCACGCAATGATTGGAGGAAGCCAGATTTGTCATCGATCTGCTAAAGAAAGCAGCAGATGCGGGTGGAAGGTAAATATTTAAAAAAATAAGCATTTTTGTAAACTTTAATAAGAGTATTGTTTGATCAGGGACGTGCATTCATAGGAGACAGGTGAGGCAGGCATATTATGGAGAGAAGCAGTAAGACGCTCTGCCTCTCTCCGTTGTGTAACATATTACAGGTGTTACCTATAAGCCGTGATCGACAGCACCACCCGCTGGTGGTGGAAGCACTGCGCAGCCAATAAACCCTAAATGAGGCAGCTCTGATAGCTGCCGCTGTGGGGGAAGCCACCAGGAGCCAATCAGCAGCGGTGATGTTCACGTGAACGAAGTTGTACTCACAGTGCACGAACAGTACTGGGAGGAAGAGGCGGAGCCAGCACCGGCTTACTATAGGAGTTATTGGAACTGCAGCTCCCCTGGCCCATGTATGCATGCCCCTGAATAGGTCCATGACGGCCCGGGTGCGGTAAACTTTATTTTTTTATTGCGAAAATGTTTTCATTAGTATTGTAGGCAGTCATCGTTCACACTTGGAGCACATAGATTCATTTGGAGGGCGCGCACAGCATGACAGGCATCCATCAGCATTGTCAGTTAGTTTACACATTTTTATAAGATCGTTATGTTATAAGATCCTTATATGTTCTAAAACGTTTAGACAGTGAGAGTGCTGCATAACCTTGCAAGACTCCATTAAGTTATATGATTGGTGTGTATGCAAATGATAACATGGAAATGAAAGATTATCACTTCATATTCTTCACACTCATTTCTAAATTAACCCTGGATTATCCAAAAAAAGGAGTAAAAAAACAATGAACTATCTATGCTATTTGAGAAAGAAAAATAACTTGAATAAAAAGGCAGCAGATAGAAAGGATTCTTAGTGGTACTGAGGCTTCATGTGCAATATAAAGTGATTATTTTATCTCAGTATGAGCTGTTTTTGTAATTATTTGTAATATTATATCATTTCTGGGTTAAAGTGACATTGAAAGTAATAGTATTTAGGGCTGTACAGTCCAGTCCTAGTGTATCCAGTTTCTATCACTGAGAATGCTGCTTTGATAAGCAGTAGATCTGTAATGATGTGTTTTATTTATAAACTGTTTTGTGTTTTGGATTTAAATACAATTGGTTTGCATTAGTTCACTGACATTACAGTGCAGTCATATGTGAGAGGAAGGGTTAAAGTTTAAAAGCTGTGCACGTGGTATGCAGAGAAGCTGCACACTGTAAGACCTGACAGCTTCTATTGTCTCCTATACAGTGTAACTAAGCAGTGACTTCTGTCATGAGTGCAGTTTAACTACTGTTCTCTTATATAAGGCAGGGTTTAAATATTTACACTGTCCCTGAGTTTTAAATTGTAATACCCCGTTGTATTCGTGTATATGTTTTTTTTATATATACAGTATCTCACAAAAGTGAGTACACCCCTCACATTTTTGTAAATATTTTATTATATCTTTTCATGTGACAACAATGTAAAGTAGTGAGTGTACAGCCTGTATTACAGTGTAAATTTGCTGCCCCCTCTAAATAACTCAACACACAGCCATTAATGTCTAAACCGTTGGCAACAAAAGTGAGTACACCCCTAAGTGGAAATGTCCAAATTGGGCCCAATTAGCCATTTTCCCTCCCCGGTGTCATGTGACTTGTTAGTGTTACAAGGTCTCCGGTGTAAATGGGGAGCAGGTATGTTAAATTTGGTGTTATCACTCTCACACTCTCTCATACTGGTAACTGGAAGTTCAACATGGCACTTCATGGCAAATAACTCTGAGGATCTGAAAAAAAGAATTGTTGCTCTACATAAAGATGGCCTAGGCTATAAGAAGATTGCCAGGACCCTGAAACTAAGCTGCAGCACAGTGGGCTAGACCATACAGCGGTTTCACAGGACAGGTTCCACGCAGAACAGGCCTCGCCATGGTCGACCATAGAAGTTGAGTGAACATGCTCAGCTTCATATGCAGAGGTTGTCTTTGGAAAATATACGTATGACTGCTGCCAGCATTGCTGCAGAGGTTAAAGGGGTGGGGGGTCAGCCTGTCAGTGCTCGGACCATACACTGCACACTGCATCAAATTGGTCTGCATGGCTGTCGTCACAGAAGGAAGCCTCTTCTAAAGATGATGCACAAGAAAGCCTGCAAACAGTTTGCTGAAGACAAGCAGACTAAGGACATGGATTACTGGAACCATGTCCTGTGGTCCGATGAGACCAAGATAAACTTATTTGTTTCAGATGGTGTCAAGCTTGTGTGGCGGCAACCAGGTGAGGAGTACAAAGACAAGTGTGTCTTGCCTACAGTCAAGCATGGTGCTGGGAGTGTCATGGTCTGGGCCTGCATGAGTGTTGCTGGCACTGGGAGCTAAAGTTCATTGAGGGAACCATGAATGCCAACATGTACTGTGACATACTGAAGCAGAGCATGATCCCCTCCCTTCGGAGACTGTTCCGCAGTACAGTATTCTAACATGATAATGACCCCAAACACACCTCCAAGACAACCACTGCCTTGCTAAAGAAGCTGAGGGTAAAGGTGATAGACTGGCCAAGCATGTCTCCAGACCTAAACCCTATTGAGCATTTGTGGGGCATCCTCAAACGGAAGGTGGGAGAGTGGAAGGTCTCTAACATCCACCAGCTCCGTGATGTCATCATGGAGGAGTGGAAGATGATTCCAGTGGCAACCTGTGAAGCTCTGATGAACTCCATGCCCAAGAGAGTTATGGCAGTGCTGGAAAATAATGGTGGCCACACAAAATATTGACACTTTGGGCCCAATTTGGACATTTTGTTGCCAACAGTGCAGACCAATTTGATGAAGTGTGCGGTGTATGGTCCGAGCACTGACAGGCTGACCCCCCCAGCCCTTCAACCTCTGCAACAATGCTGGCAGCACTCATACGTATATTTATCAAAGACAACCTCTGCATATGAAGCTGTGCATGTTCACTCAACTTCTATGGTCGACCATGGCGAAGCCTGTTCTGAGTGGAACCTATCCTGTGAAACCGATGTATGGTCTTGCCCACTGTGCTGCAGCTCAGTTTCAGGGTCCTGGCAATCTTCTTATAGCCTTGGCCATCTTTATGTAGAGCAACAATTCTTTTTTTCAGATCCTCAGAGTTATTTGCCATGAGGTGCCATGTTGAACTTCCAGTTACCAGTATGAGAGAGTGTGAGAGCGATAACATCAAATTTAACACACCTGCTCCCCGTTCACACCTGAGACCTTGTAACACTAACAAGTCACATGACACCGGGGAGGGAAAATGGCTAATTGGGCCCAAATTGGACATTTCTACTTAGGGGTGTACTCACTTTTATTGCCAACGTTTTAGACATTAATGGCTGTGTGTTGAGTTATTTTGAGGGGACAGCAAATTTACACAGTTATACAGGCTGTACACTCACTACTTTACATTGTAGCAAAGTGTCATTTCTTCAGTGTTGTCACATGAAAAGATATAATAAAATATTTAAAAAAATGTGAGGGGTGTACTCACTTTTGTGAGATACTATATATAATGTGGGGGGCAGACAGAGTTGGTGTACCTGGGCTCCTGGGTTGTACTTGCCCTGCATAAGTTGACATTCCTCCCCTATACAGACTAATTCTAAGCTGTGACTGCTGCAGTGAAAACTCCTGTATTTTCTGCTTAGTGGAAACATTGCTTGCCAGGGGTTATTAGCATTTTATTGTACCCAAAAACTAGAATTCACATTGTATCTTGATCTATAGTAACCTCCACAGATAGAAGATTTCTGCAGTAAGGAGGGCATTTGTGTTTGTGTGGGACAGAGCATCTTTGTGTGTGTGAGAGAGAGATCATCTGTATGTTTATGTGTAAGTATGAGAGAATCTGTGTGTGTGTGAGAACGTGTATGTGTGAGTGACAGAGCATATTAGAGAGATTATCTGTATGTGCATATGTTAGTATGAGAGAGAGATCATCTGTATGAACATGTGTAAGTATGAGAGAATCTGTGTGTGTGTGAGAACATGTGTGTGTGATAACATGTGTGTGTGTGTGTGAAGGACAGAGTGTATTAGAGAGATTATCTGTATGTGCATATGTTAGTATGAGAGAGAGATCATCTGTATGTGTAAGTATGAGAGCATGTGTGTTTGTGTGAGTGACAAAGTGTATGAGAGAGAGATAATCTGTATGTGTAAGTATGAGAGCATGTGTGTTTGTGTGTGAGAGAGAGATCATCTGTATGTGTAAGTATTAGAGCATGTGTGTTTGTGTGAGTGACAAAGAATCTGTGTGTGTAAGAGAGAGATCATCTGTATGAGAGCATGTGTGTTTGTGTGAGTGACAAAGCATGTTTGTGTGTGTTTGTGTGAGAGAGAGATGGTCTGTATGTGTAAGTATGAGAGCATGTGTATTTGTGTGAGTGACAAAGCATGTTTGTGTGTGTGTTTGTGTGAGAGAAAGATAATCTGTATGTGTAAGTATGAGAGCATGTGTGTTTGTGTGAGTGACAAAGTTTGTGTGAGTGACAAAGTATGTGTGTGCGTGGAAGAGAGATCATCTGTATGTGCACATGTAATTATGAGAGAGCATGTGTGTGTGCATATATGTGTTTTTCGGGCATATCATAGCCACTGCCTCACCAGCCTCTGACCTCAGCACACGTCACTGTGTTTAATACTGGCCTTTAATTCAGTAAAGTTTACAATCACTTTAAACTTTCATGGTTAAGCTAGAGTATGCAATAAAAAAAATCTATTTAGTTCCATTATCTTTACTTCCTGAGGTATCAGCTCCTACTGAACATGTGCAAGTGTTCAGAGTACAATTGAATGTAAATATGTAATTGGCTGATATCCGTCACATGATACAGGGGACAAGGAAATAAAAATCTACTGTGTATCTGAAATTTAAAGTGGTGATATTGCTTTGGCTTTTATTGTGCATTTGTTGATTATGGAATGGGCTGCTGTAGCTTGGTTTTTGAGTTCAAAGGAAGGTAACATCAAAAGATGAATGACTAGAGCAAAATGACACATTTTTATACTTAAAGGGACCTTAAATACTGTACATCAGTGAAATGTAACTAATGAATGTGTTAACATCCTTTAAGTGTTAGGATGCAAAACACATACATTTTTTTAAAATTTAAAAATCCATCCTTTATTATTTTAAAATAAAAGATCATCTTCTATTTTCCATTTAGACACTGACAAGGGGACTGGGCACCTTTATGGATGCCACGTCATCCGTATGTGATCGTGCACGCAAACCCATGTTCTAACATCCTCCCCACCGGTAATACCTTGTCTGCACACTTCAGACCTGATAGCAGTTGGAGCTATTGTGCACGCAAACCCATGTTCTAACATCCTCCCCACAGGTCCTTGTCTGCACACTTCGCTGTCAGACCTGATAGCAGTTGCGCGCATTTTAGATATATGTACCATGTGTGTACAGCTTAGAGAGAAGAGCGAGCAGCCAACAGAGCAGCAGAGCAGAGTAAAGCTTAGGAAAGGATCATTGTATTCACAATTTTGTTGTCCCGCTGTGAATATATCTAAAATGCGCGCAACTGCTATTAGGTCTGAAGTGTGCAGACAAGGTTTTACCGGTGGGGAGGATGTTAGAACATGGGTTTGCGTTCAGATTTAGTAAAATATAAAAAAATTGGGCAGGCGCATTCACTAATCAGTACATCACGTGACCACCCTTTTATTTTGCAACGTGCGTTACAACATGGCTGCTCTCAGTCAAACAGATAGGCTGGGGTTTGGATGGTAAACTTAATAATATCAAATGATCTAAAAAAAAGACCAGATCCTGCTAATATAATAAGGACTGTCTTTGTAGCAGTATAAACTTTAATAATATTATAGTAATTTGTGAAATTGCAAGGTGTTTAGGGTCGCTTTAAATGTGTTTAAAAACACACTTTGTGAAAATTCATACACACTTGATGGGAGGAGATGAAAAAAAAAAAGGTTAAAGAGACAGTAAAGACCTTGTAATTAAAATACATTACTGTTGTTCTGCTGAGAATAACATATCAGCCAAGTCAATGTTTTTCAAACAAATTAACAACCCTTTACTGCAATTAGTTTTCAATAGTCAATCTCCACCCACCATTTGCCTTAATTGGAGGACCCAATCTATGGCCCGATCCAATATACGGCGCAGGTTTCAGCGTAGGCGCAGAAAACCCATGCCGCCTGTAATTTCACCTCGCACATCGGGGTATTACATATATGGCGCCGGCATTTCCTAAGTGGCGTAAGTCAGATAAACTGGCGATGTTCAGAAATGTGCGCAAATACACATTTCTGTCGTCACCAGTAATTTACGGCACTTTAGAAACTGCCGGCGCCTAAGAAAAGTAAAGAAAATAACAAATCTCCCGTAAAAGTCTAACACCCCTCCCAAAAATAAGCCCGACACGTCAAAACCCCTATATCCGCAATCCCCCCCTCTCACTACTAATAGTAAATGTATTAACCCCTAGACCGACAACACCCCACAACGCAATAAGCCTATTTAAACTATTAACCCCTATTTCCGCCATCAAACCCACACCGCAAGTAATAACTAAATTATTAACCCCTAAATCCGCCAACCCCAACATCGCAAACTACCTATTAAAACTATTAACCCTTAATCCGCCATTAACCCACAACGCAATAAACCTATTAAAATATTAACCACTAAACCGCCATAGCCCACAACGCAATAAACCTATCCAAGTATTAACCTCTAAACTGCCATAGCCCACAACGCAATAAACCTATCCAAGTATTAACCTCTATACCGCCATAGCCCACAACGCAATAAACCTATCCAAGTATTAAACTCTAAACCGCCATAGCCCACAACGCAATAAACCTATCCAAGTATTAACCTCTAAACTGCCATAGCCCACAACACAATAAACCTATCCAAATATTAAACTCTAAACCGCCATAGCCCACAACGCAATAAACCTATCCAAGTATTAACCTCTAAACCGCCATAGCCCACAACACAATAAACCTAACTCCTAACCTAACCCCCTCTAACCTAACCCCCCCAAATGAACCAAAATTACCTAATTTACAAAATACTAAAGTTACTCTTAAATTACAAAAAACTAACACTACTTTAAAAATAAAAATAAACTAAGTATAAATTAAAGGGGCAGTCTAACCAAAATTCTGGAGTAAACTGTCCCTTTAAGCTAGAATTACAGAAAATAAAAAATCTAAGATTACAGAAAATAATAAAGAAAATTACAAACTTTTAAAAAATATATACCTAATCCCTATGAAAATAAAAAAGCCCCTCCAAAATAAAAACATCCCCTATTCTAATAAATTGCCAGTAGGGCATTGCCCCAAAATAATCAGCTCTTTTTGCAAAAAATACACAAAGCCCCCCCCCAACAGTAAACCCCACCCCCAAAAAAAACCTAACACTAAAACCCTAAACTACCCATTGCCCTGAAAAGGGCATTTGTTGGGCATTGCCCTTAAAAGGGCATTCAGCTCTATTGCTACCCACCCTATCTAAATAAAATAAACCCCCCAAAAACTTTAGAAACTGCCGGCGCCTAAGAAAAGTAAAGAAAATAACAAATCTCCCGTAAAAGTCTAACACCCCTCCCAAAAATAAGCCCGACACGTCAAAACCCCTATATCCGCAATCCCCCCCTCTCACTACTAATAGTAAATGTATTAACCCCTAGACCGACAACACCCCACAACGCAATAAGCCTATTTAAACTATTAACCCCTATTTCCGCCATCAAACCCACACCGCAAGTAATAACTAAATTATTAACCCCTAAATCCGCCAACCCCAACATCGCAAACTACCTATTAAAACTATTAACCCTTAATCCGCCATTAACCCACAACGCAATAAACCTATTAAAATATTAACCACTAAACCGCCATAGCCCACAACGCAATAAACCTATCCAAGTATTAACCTCTAAACTGCCATAGCCCACAACGCAATAAACCTATCCAAGTATTAACCTCTATACCGCCATAGCCCACAACGCAATAAACCTATCCAAGTATTAAACTCTAAACCGCCATAGCCCACAACGCAATAAACCTATCCAAGTATTAACCTCTAAACTGCCATAGCCCACAACACAATAAACCTATCCAAGTATTAAACTCTAAACCGCCATAGCCCACAACGCAATAAACCTATCCAAGTATTAACCTCTAAACCGCCATAGCCCACAACACAATAAACCTAACTCCTAACCTAACCCCCTCTAACCTAACCCCCCCAAATGAACCAAAATTACCTAATTTACAAAATACTAAAGTTACTCTTAAATTACAAAAAACTAACACTACTTTAAAAATAAAAATAAACTAAGTATAAATTAAAGGGGCAGTCTAACCAAAATTCTGGAGTAAACTGTCCCTTTAAGCTAGAATTACAGAAAATAAAAAATCTAAGATTACAGAAAATAATAAAGAAAATTACAAACTTTTAAAAAAAATATACCTAATCCCTATGAAAATAAAAAAGCCCCTCCAAAATAAAAACATCCCCTATTCTAATAAATTGCCAGTAGGGCATTGCCCCAAAATAATCAGCTATTTTTGCAAAAAATACACAAAGCCCCCCCCTAACAGTAAACCCCACCCCCAAAAAAAACCTAACACTAAAACCCTAAACTACCCATTGCCCTGAAAAGGGCATTTGTTGGGCATTGCCCTTAAAAGGGCATTCAGCTCTATTGCTGCCCACCCTATCTAAATAAAATAAACCCCCCAAAAACCCCTTAAAAAACTCTAAGTCTAACCCCCAAGTGGTCCTCATCTGTCCTGAAGACCGACGGAGAAGGTCCTGTTCCAGGCGGTGAAGTCTTCTTCCAAGCGGCAACCTCTTCTTTCTTCTTCCAGGAACCAGCCGGCGAGCTGAAGACCGGCGACCGCGGAGCCATGGAGCGTGGAGGATCCTCTTCATACGATCTCCGCCGTACACTGAATAGGAATTCAAGGTACGCAATTAAAAATGACGTCCCTTGAATTCCTATTGGCTGATTTGAGCCTTCAAATTCAAATCAGCCAATCAGATGAGAGCTACTGAAATACTATTGGCTGGTCAAATCAGCCAATAGGATAAGAGCTACTGAAATTCTATTGGCTGATTTGACCAGCCAATAGGATTTCAGTAGCTCTCATCCGATTGGCTGATTTGAATTTGAAGGCTCAAATCAGCCAATAGGAATTCAAGGGATGCCATTTTTAATCGCATACCTTGAATTCCTATTCAGTGTACGGCGGAGATCGTATGAAGAGGATCCTCCACGCTCCATGGCTCTGCGGTCGCCGGTCTTCACTTCCAGGCTCGCCGGTCTTCAGTTCCAGAGTCGCCGGTCTTCAGCTCCGCGGTCATCGGTCTTCAACTCCGCCCTCCGCTCCGCGCCGGCTGGTTCCTGGAAGAAGAAAGAAGAGGTTGCCGCTTGGAAGAAGACTTCACCGCCTGGAACAGAACCTTCTCCGCCGGTCTTCAGGACAGGTGAGGACCACTTGGGGGTTAGACTTAGGGTTTTTTAAGGGTTTTTTGGGGGGGTTTATTTTATTTAGATAGGGTGGGCAGCAATAGAGCTGAATTCCCTTTTAAGGGCAATGCCCAACAAATGTCCTTTTCAGGGCAATGGGTAGTTTAGGATTTTAGTGTTAGTTTTTTTTGTAGGGTGTTTGGTGGGTGGGGGTTTTACTGTTGGGGGGGGCTTTGTGTATTTTTTGCAAAAAGAGCTGATTATCTTGGGGCAATGCCCTGCAAAAAGCCCTTTTAAGGGCTACTGGTAGTTTATTAGATTAAGGGGTGTTTTTATTTTGGGGGGGCTTTTTTATTTTCATAGGGATTAGGTATAAGTTTTTTAAAGGTTTGTAATTTTCTTTATTATTTTCTGTAATCTTCAGATTTTTATTTTCTGTAATTCTAGTTTAAAGGGACAGTCTACTCCAGAATTTCGATTAGACTGCCCCTTTAATTTATGCTTAGTTTATTTTTAACCCCTTAATGACCACAGCACTTTTCCATTTTCTGTCCGTTTGGGACCAAGGCTATTTTTACATTTCTGCTGTGTTTGTGTTTAGCTGTAATTTTCCTCTTACTCATTTACTGTACCCACACATATTATATACCGTTTTTCTCGCCATTAAATGGACTTTCTAAAGATACCATTATTTTCATCATATCTTATAAATTACTGTAAAAAAAATGATAAAATATGAGGAAAAAATTGAAAAAAACACACTTTTTCTAACTTTGACCCCCAAAATCTGTTACACATCTACAACCACCAAAAAACACCTGTGCTAAATAGTTTCTAAATTTTGTCCTGAGTTTAGAAATACTCAATGTTTACATGTTCTTTGCTTTTTTTGTAAGTTATAGGGCCATAAATACAAGTAGCACTTTGCTATTTCCAAACCATTATTTTTCAAAATTAGCGCTAGTTACATTAGAACACTAATATCTTTCAGGAATCTATGAATATCCATTGACATGTATATATTTTTTTTAGTAGACATCCCAAAGTATTGATCTAGGCCCATTTTGGTATATTTCATGCCACCATTTCACCGCCAAATGCGATTAAATACAAAAAATCGTTCACTTTTTTACTAATTTTTTCACAAACTTTTGGTTTCTCACTGAAATTATTTACAAACAGCTTGTGCAATTATGGCTTAAATGGTTGTAAATTCTTCTCTGGGATCCCCTTTGTTCAGAAATAGCAGACATATATGGCTTTGGCATTTCTTTTTAGTAATTAGAAGGCTGCTAAATGCCACTGCGCACTACACGTGTATTATGCCCAGCAGTGAAGGGGTTAATTATAGAGCATGTAGGGAGCTTTTAGGTATAATTTCAGCTTTAGTGTAGTGTAGTAGACAACCCCAAGTATTGATCTAGGCCAATTTTGGTATATTTCATGCCACCATTTCACCGCCAAATGCATTCAAATTAAAAAAAAACGTAACATTTTTCACAATTTTAGGTTTCTCACTGAAATCATTTACAAACAGCTTGTGCAATTATGGCACAAATGGTTGTAAATACTTCTCTGGGATCCCCTTTGTTCAGAAATAGCAGACATATATGGCTTTGGCGTTGCTTTTTGGTAATTAGAAGGCCGCAAAATGCCGCTGCATTTCACACGTGTATTATGGCTAGCAGTGAAGGGGTTAATTATGTAGCTTGTAGGGAGCTTGCAGGGTTAATTTTAGCTTTAGTGTAGAGCTCAGCCTCCCACCTGAAACATGAGACCCCCTGATCCCTCCCAAAACAGCTCACTTCCCTCCCCCACCCCACAATTGTCCCCGCCATCTTAAGTACTGGCAGAAACTCTGCCAGTACTAAAATAAAAGCTATATTTGGGCTTTTTTTGTGTTTTTTTTTAGAATATTTACATATGCTGCTGTGTAGGATCCCCCCTTAGCCCCCAACCTCACTGATCCCCCACTAAACAGCTCTCTAACCCTCCCCCTCTGCCTTAATGGGCGCCATCTTGGGTACTGGCAGCTGTCTGCCAGTACCCAGTTTAGTAAAAAATGTGCCTTTTTTTAAAAAAAAAAATCCCTTTTCTGTAGTGTAGTTCCCCCCCCCAGACCAACCCCCCACCCCTTCCAGATCCCTTAGCTGTTTATTTAGAACTTTCAAAACTTTTTTTTTGTTGCTTTTTACAGCTTTATTTTTCTGCAGTGTAGCGGTTCCCTCCCGCTCCCGCCCCGTGCACGCACCCGCCCGCCGCCCCCCGTGCAGGCGCGTGCTCCCGTGTGCGCTCCCGTTTGTCCCGCCCCCGATCCCGCACCCCTCCACTCCACTCGGCATATCGATGGCCGCCCACCCGCCTCCCAGACTTGCTCCCACCCACCAACGATATCGGCCACCGATGTCCGGTGCAGAGAGGGCCACAGAGTGGCTCTCTCTGCATCGGATGGCCAAGGGGGGTTATTGCAGGATGCCTCGATATCGAGGCATCACTGCAATAACCGGAAAGCAGCTGGAAGCGAGCAGGATCGCTTCCAGCTGCTTTCCAGACCAAGGACGTACTCGGTCATTAACTGTATTTTTTTTGAGGACGTGTGGCGTACGTCCTTGGTCATTAAGGGGTTAAAGTAGTGTAAGTTTTTTGTAATTTAAGAGTAACTTTAGTATTTTGTAAATTAGGTAATTTTGGTTAAATTAAGGGGGGTTAGGTTAGGGGTTATGTTTATTGTTGTGGGCTATGGCAATTTAGAGGTTAATACTTGGATAGGTTTATTGCGTTGTGGGCTATGGCGGTTTAGAGGTTAATACTTGGAAAGGATTATTGCGTTGTGGGCTATGGCGGTTTAGAGGTTAATACTTGGAAAGGATTATTGCGTTGTGGGCTATGGCGGTTTTGGGGTTAATACTTTGAATAGGTTTATTGCGTTGTGGGTTAATGGCGGATTAATGGTTAATATTTTAATAGGTAGTTTGCGATGTTGGGGTTGGCGGATTTAGGGCTAATTGAGTTATTACTTGCGGTGTGGGTTTGATGGCGGATATAGGGTTAATAGACTTTATTGGTTATTTCGGTGGAGGATTGCAGTTGACAGGTAGATAGACATTGCGCATGAGTTAGGTGTTAGTTTATGTTTGCAGGCATTTTCGGGAGTTACGGTGCTCCCATACTCAGCGCAAGGCTTGCTATGGCTGCCTTTTATGGCGAGGTAAAAATGGAGTAAGATTTCTCCATTTTCACCACGTAAGTCCTTGCGCTGGATATTGGATACCGATTGGCGACGCGGTTCTTTGTTAGTTTATGAGAGTAAAAATTGCAGGCAACGGGTGAAATATAAGCGCGTAACTTGTATGTTACGCCGTATATGTGATACCAAGACAGTACAAAAACCGGCGACGCTGCATATTGCGGGCGACGCTGCATATTGGATCGAGGCCCTAGACTTTAGACCACAGACAACAAGGCTAACTACTGCCATAAAGTTAGTATAAACATTATTGTTTTTCAGTTGTTATCTGATAAAACCAATTAAAGACATATATGTAGCAGTGTTAGCCTTGAAAAGTCAGCAGAATGCCTTTTAAAATCTAAGAATTAGGAGTTGCTCAATTTTCTAAATTACATAAAACGGGGGCAAAATAAACAACACATTCTAGTGTAGCCGCTAGAATATAACTTTCTAGTGTAAGGAGCCAGAGGTTTAGTTTAATGTTTGTAATGACTTTGAAATTACTTTTACTTATGTATTAGTTTGGTTGACTTTACTTCTATTATAATTTACACTATGGGTCATATACTGTACTTCATAGGGTTTGTAGGAAGGTCTTAGTGCAGACTTTACTAAGCACTTATATCTGTAATTCCTCTTTTAATTCCTCTAGCGAAGGTTCAAGAGGATTTCAGTTTTAACTGGATAGCAGTACAAAGCCTGCTGTTTCCTTTTTATCATATACAGTATACGTGCTTTATTGCCTTATAGACTGTAAGATCTATATATTAATTGGTATATAGTAGTGGTAATCCCCACTGTATTCACTACTCTTAGCTCTATATCAGTACCTACTTGCTGTTGACCAATGCCCAATTTGGACATTTCCACTTAGGGGTGTACTCACTTTTGTTGCCAACGGTTTAGAGATTAATGGCTGTGTGTTGAGTTATTTAGAGGGGGCAGCAAATTTACACTGTTATACAGGCTGTACACTCACTACTTTACATCGTAGTAAAGTGTCATTTCTTCAGTGTTGTTGTCACATGAAAATATATAATAAAATATTTACAAAAATCTGAGGGGTGTACTCACTTTTGTGAGATACTGTATGTATATATTTATATAAATAGATATTTGTACTTGACCCTACCATATGAATGTCGCAGCTGAAATTGAGACTCATCAGACCATGCAACGTTTTTCCAATCTTCTATTGTCCATGTTTGGTGAGCCTGTGCAAATTGTAGCCTCAGTTTCCTGTTCTTAGCTGACAAGAGTGGCACCTGGTGTGGTATTCTGCTGCTGTAGCCCATCTGCTTCAAGGTTCGACGTGTTGTGCATTCAGAGATGGTATAATAGGAGTAAATTCGAAAGTTGCTTAAAATTGCATGCTCTATGTGAATCACGAAAGAAAAAGAATTGGGTTCAGTGTCCCTTTTAAGCTTACATTCCTGCTTTTTCAAATAAAGATACAAAGAGAACGAAGAAGAAAAATTGATAATAGGAGTAAATTAGACAGTTGCTTAAATTGCTTGCTCTATCTGAATCATGAAATAAAAAATGTGGGTTCAGTATTCCTCTAAGGGTAGAACATTAGATAGAGGCTACCATCCAACCTATCCTAAATCACCTGTGTCAATGTACATTTTCAGGAAGTATATTAATATAATTTGTGTGTTTAATAATCAAACATTTATATGTGGCCCATAAGACTTCTAAAATATTGACCTGCGGCCCTAATGTGTAAGGAAGTTGTCCATCCCTGGTATATATCTTATGCTTCCTTTTGCATTTGATTTAATAAACAAATAAAAAATCAATAATATATGTGTGTGTGTGTATAGGTTAAATAATAACTAGGCAAAGCTAGTCAAGTTGAAGGATTAAATAGACATTATAGTCAAAATTAATCTTTTATGATTCAGGTAGAGCAGGCAACTTTATAATTCATGTGTATTATGGAAATAACTTTGTTCTCTTGGAAATCTTTGTTAAAATCATATCTAGCAAAGTTTAGGAGCAGCAATACACTACTTGGAGCTAGTTAGCTAGTGGGTGCTTGGTGAATACACACATATGCCTCTTGTCATTGGCTTGTGAGATGTGCTCAGCTAGGTCCCAGAAGTAGTAACAGAGATATATGCAAACCATAGTGTAATAGCAAAATTCTGTTACACAATACAGAATTTTATTTTTGCTCTTTTTAGTCCCTTTAAATAAATTAGGACGCATATGATCATAGTTATATGGCGGTTAACAAATTAAACTTATACTGTCAATGTTTATTTATCTGCTTTTTGTGCACTTTACCTCAGAAAATTATGTTTTTTTCATACTGGGCACCACCATCTTGGAGCTCACATATTGTTGCACCCTGTGACAGATTAGTGATGTTACCACGTTTCACAACTATATCATGGTTCAGGTTAGCACATAAAATACATAGTGCAAACTTTACATTTTTTGCAGTTTTTATACAAATTTAAAATAAAAAAAGGCCACATAAATTATATAGAACAATGCAACCACTGCAATAAATGTAAATTTCCTGTTTTGTGAAGTGTGTGATGCAGCTTTAAAAATGTCCTTAAATGTCACTTTTCTGTAAGTGTGTCTCACTTCTATCACAACAGTATTTAAAGGGATAGTTAACCCTAATTGTTTTCTCCCCTTTAATTTGTTCCCAATGATCCATTTATTATTAAACTGTTAACAATTAGCCCATTTACCTTTATATCAGTATTTGAAATAGCTAATTTTGCCTGTGGTATACCTACCTACCTATACTAAAAGTTTCTATACTTAAAGTGAATGTAATGTTTAATGAATAAGAGCCCGGGTTTTTAAAAATACTAATAAAAACGGGCATTTTCATTCATTTAAATTTACATTGAAGCATTTTTTTAAATACTTACCTTTTTCTTTAGGAAAACCAGACCGGCAATCCTCCGCCCGCAGCTCCTCTGTGCTTAGAACCGCAATGACAAAACTGGCTTCCTCCAATCGTTGCGAGCACCCCAAGGCGTCCAGCTCGTGGGGCCACGCAACGATTGGAGGAAGCCGGTTTCATCATCGATATGCTAAGTACAGCAGGAGAAGCAGGCGGAGGATCGCCGGTCTGGTTTTCCTAAAGAAAAAGGAAAGTATTTTTTAAAAAAACGCTTTAATGTAAATTTATAATAATATAATAGTTTTTTCTCTTGTTAGGTGTATCCAGTCCACGGCAGTGATGTGCAGTCACTAGAGGCAGGTGAGGCAGTGCTTCACCTCTCATATGGGCAAAAATATATTTTTTTTTATTGGCTTTAAAAAAAAAATGTAATTTTTTTTCCCAGCATTTTTTTTTCTCACAGCTATATGTTGTGCAATGAAGAGGCACAAGCAGGTCTGCCCACCATTACACAACATGCTGCGCCATCTACTGGATGGAAGTGGTTAAGATCATTTCATGGCCCATTAACTGCTTATTTGAGGCAGTCCTATTTGGGCTGAACCAATCCAGCGAGAGGCATTAGTAAGTGGAACATAGGGTTGGGGCTGGATGTTAAATCATATAAAACAAAACAAAAACGGAAAAAAACTACTTTCATATATTTTGTTGCTGTACTGTGAAGCTGCCAGCTTTGCTAAAGTGAAAAAGAGAGTTCTGTTCTTCCCCTCTAAGTGCAGTGGAATGTGCCACTGTCACTTCCTGAATCCTTCCAGAGCAGGAGAGAGGCACAGTTTCACCCACATCTTATTAAAGTAAGATTTTACTGATAGGGATTCTGTTAGTGAAAATGATAATTTAATGAATGTGGTTTAGTGTTTTTTTTACTCTTTTACAGCAAAGGATCGTTTTTGTATTTTGTTTACTCAAACTTTACACCCACTAACTTAGCAGCTTGCCTCTGTACTTCACACTAAATTATAGACTAATTTTCTGAACTCTCTGTAGCTCTGCTGTTTTATTACTTTAAAATGCAGTGGTCCCTCTCCCCCCCCTTGTGTGTGTGTGTGTGTGTCTCTCTCTCTCTCTATCCATCTCTCTCCTTATGTGTTGTTCTCCCCCATGGTTTCTTTCTCTCTCTGTCTCTCTTCCTCCCCCTCTGACTCTCATCCCTTATGTAATGAAAGAATCTATAAGCATAATTTGCAGCATTAAAGTAAAAAGTATGTTTTAAACATATTTTAATGGGCATGGATTTCTAGATCTCATAATCAGAGCAAGCATTGTGTTATCTGGCAAGAGTTTCTGTTACAATCCTTTAAACTAAAATCAGATGTTTACTAAGTTGACCAGTTTTCCAAGACACCATTTAAAGGGACATGAAACCCATATGAAACCCATATGCAAATTTAAATAACTTTCCAATTTACATCTAATATCTAATTATCTTCATTATTTTGATGTCCTTTGTTGAAAATCATATCTAAATATGCTCAGTAGCTGCTGATTGGTGGCTGCACATAGATACCTCATGTGATTGGCTCACCCATGTGCATTGCTATTTCTTCAACAAAGGATATCTAAAGAATGAAGGCGTATCCTGCCACTGCCTCACCAGCCTCTGATGTCACTGCACGTCACTGGTCCACGGATCATCCATTACTTGTGGGATATTCTCCTTCCCAACAGGAAGTTGCAAGAGGATCACCCACAGCAGAGCTGCTATATAGCTCCTCCCCTAACTGCAATACCCAGTCATTCTCTTGCAAGCTCTCAACATAGCTGGAGGTAGTTAGAGGAAAGTGGTAAAATATAGTTAGTTTTTTCTTCAATCAAAAGTTTATTGTTTTTAAATGGTACCGGAGTGTACTATTTTTTCTCAGGCAGCATTTAGAAGAAGAATCTGCCTGCGTTTTTCTATGATCTTAGCAGAAGTAACTAAGATCCACTGCCGTTCTCACATATGTCTGAGGAGTGAGGTAACTTCAGAGGGAGAATGGCGTGCAGGGTATCCTGCAATAAGGTATGTGCAGTTAAGTTTTTCTAGGGATGGAATTTGCTAGAAAATGCTGCTGATACCGGATTAATGTAAGTTAAAGCCTAAATACAGTGATTTAATAGCGACTAGTATCAGGCTTGCTATCAGAGGTATATACTCTGATTAATGTGCAATATAAAACGTTTGCTGGCATGTTTAATCGTTTTTATATATGCTTTGGTGATAAAACTTATTGGGGCCTAGTTTTTTCCACATGGCTGGCTTTATTTTTGCCTAGAAACAGTTTCCTGAGGCTTTCCACTGTTATAGTATAAAAGTTACAGTTGGTGCAGTTAAAATTACAAACTGTGACATTCAGCTTCCCTCAGCAGTCCCCTGCATGCTATAGGACATCTCTGAAGGGCTCAAAAGGCTTCAAAAGTAGGAGCTGTGGCAGTTGTTATGACTGTTTAAAAAACATATTTTTCGTTTTGTTAATCTGTTTTTTGTATTAAGGGGTTAATCATCCATTTGCAAGTGGGTGCAATGCTCTGCTAACTTGTTACATACACTGTAAAAATTTCGTTAGTTTAACTGCCTTTTTTCACTGTTATTTCAAATTTTGGCAAAATTTGTTTCTCTTAAAGGCACAGTAACGTTTTTTTTTTATATTGCTTGTTAACTTGATTTAAAGTGTTTTCCAAGCTTGCTAGTCTCATTGCTAGTCTGTATAAACATGGCTGACATAGAGGAAACTCCTTGTTCATTATGTTTAAAAGCCATGGTGGAACCCCATAGGAGAATGTGTACTAAATGTATTGATTTCACTTTAAACAATAAAGATCAGCTGTTATCTTTAAAAGAATTATAACCAGAGGATTCTGACGAGGGGGAAGTTATGCCAACTAACTCTCCCCACGTGTCGGACCCTTTGACTCCCGCTCAAGGGACTCACGCTAAAATGGCGCCAAGTACATCAAAGACGCCCATAGCGATTACTTTGCAGGACATGGCGGCAATCATGGATAATACCCTGTCAGCGGTATTAGCCAGACTGCCTGAATTCAGAGGAAAGCGCGATAGCTCTGGGGTTAGACGTAATACAGAGCGCGCAGATGTTTTAAGGCCCATGTCTGATACTGCGTCACAATATGCAGAAGCTGAGGAAGAGCTTCAGTCTGTGGGTGACGTCTCTGACTCAGGGAAACCTGATTCAGATATGTCTACTTTTAAATTTAAGCTTGAGAACCTCCGGGTGTTGCTTGGAGAGGTTTTAGCTGCTCTGAATGACTGTGACACAATTGCAGTGCCAGAGAAATTGTATAGACTGGATAAATACTACGCGGTGCCGGTGTGTACTGACGTTTTTCCAATACCTAAAAGGTTTACAGAAATTATTACTAAGGAGTGGGACAGACCCGGTGTGCCGTTTTCCCCCCCTCCTATTTTTAGAAAAATGTTTCCAATAGACGCCACCACACGGGACTTATGGCAGACGGTCCCTAAGGTGGAGGGAGCAGTTTCTACTTTAGCAAAGCATACCACTATCCCTGTCAAGGACAGTTGTGCTTTTTCAGATCCAATGGATAAAAAATTAGAAGGTTACCTTAAGAAAATGTTTATTCAACAAGGTTTTATCCTGCAGCCCCTTGCATGCATTGCTCCTGTCACTGCTGCTGCGGCGTTCTGGTTTGAGTCTCTGGAAGAGGCCTTTCAGACAGCTACTCCATTGACTGAAATACTTGACAAGCTTAGAACACTTAAGCTAGCTAATTCTTTTGTTTCTGATGCCATTGTTCATTTGACTAAACTAACGGCTAAGAATTCTGGATTCGCCATCCAGGCGCGTAGGGCGCTATGGCTTAAATCTTGGTCAGCTGACGTGACTTCAAAGTCTAAATTACTTAACATTCCCTTCAAGGGGCAGACCCTATTCGGGCCTGGTTTGAAGGAAATTATTGCTGACATTACTGGAGGTAAGGGTCATACCCTTCCTCAGGACAGGGCCAAATCAAGGGCCAAACAGTCTAATTTTTGTGCCTTTTGAAACTTCAAGGCAGGTGCAGCATCAACTTCCTCTGCTACAAAACAAGAGGGAACTTTTGCGCAATCCAAGCCGGCCTGGAAATCTAACCAGGCCTGGAGCAAAGGCAAGCAGGCCAGAAAGCCTGCTGCTGCCTCTAAGACAGCATGAAGGAACGGCCCCCTATCCGGCAATGGATCTAGTAGGGGGCAGACTTTCTCTCTTCGCCCAGGCGTGGGCAAGAGATGTTCAGGATCCCTAGGCGTTGGAGATCATATCTCAGTGATATCTTCTGGACTTCAAAGCTTCCCCCCCACAAGGGAGATTTCACCTTTCGAGATTATCTGTAAACCAGATAAAGAAAGAGGCATTCTTATGCTGTGTGCAAGACCTCCTAATAATGGGAGTGATCCATCCAGTTCCACAGATGGAACAAGGACAGGGATTTTATTCAAATCTGTTTGTGGTTCCCAAAAAAGAGGGAACCTTCAGACCAATTTTGGATCTAAAGATCTTAAACAAATTCCTCAGAGTTCCATCGTTCAAAATGGAAACTATTCGGACAATCCTACCTATGATCCAGGAGGGTCAGTACATGACCACAGTGGATTTGAAGGATGCTTACCTTCACATACCGATTCACAAAGATCATCTTCGGTTCCTAAGGTTTGCCTTTCTAGACAGGTATTACCAGTTTGTGGCTCTTCCCTTCGGGTTAGCTACAGCCCCAAGAATTTTTACAAAGGTTCTGGGGTCTCTTCTGGCGGTCCTAAGACCACGGGGCATAGCAGTGGCCCCTTATCTAGACGACATCCTGATACAGGCGTCAAACTTCCAAATTGCCAAATCTCATATGGACATAGTGTTGGCATTTCTGAGGTTGCATGGGTGGAAAGTGAACGAGGGAAAGAGTTCTCTATCACCCCTCACAAGGGTTTCCTTCCTAGGAACTCTGATAGATTCTGTAGAAATGAAAATTTACCTGACGGAGTCCAGGTTATCAAAGCTTCTAAATTCCTGCCGTGTTCTTCACTACATTCCGCGCCCTTCGGTGGCTCAGTGCATGGAAGTGATCGGCTTAATGGTAGCGGCGATGGACATAGTGCCATTTGCGCGCCTACATCTCAGACCGCTGCAATTATGCATGCTCAGTCAGTGGAATGGGGATTACACAGATTTGTCCCCTCTGCTAAATCTGGATCAAGAGACCAGAGATTCTCTTCTCTGGTGGCTATCTCGGGTCTATCTGTCCAAAGGTATGACCTTTCGCAGGCCAGATTGGACAATTGTAACAACAGATGCCAGCCTTCTAGGTTGGGGTGCAGTCTGGAATTCCCTGAAGGCTCAGGGATCATGGACTCAGGAGGAGAAACTCCTCCCAATAAATATTCTGGAGTTAAGAGCAATATTCATTGCTCTTCTAGCTTGGCCTCAGTTAGCAACCCTGAGGTTCATCAGATTTCAGTCGGACAACATCACGACTGTGGCTTACATCAACCATCAAGGGGGGACCAGGAGCTCCCTAGCGATGTTAGAAGTCTCCAGGATAATTCGCTGGGCAGAGACTCACTCTTGCCATCTATCAGCGATCCATATCCCAGGTGTAGAGAACTGGGAGGCGGATTTTCTAAGTCGTCAGACTTTTCATCCGGGGGAGTGGGAACTCCATCCGGAGGTGTTTGCTCAATTGGTTCATCGTTGGGGCACACCAGAATTGGTGATCTTGATCGCGCCTGCGTGGCCACGCAGGACCTGGTATGCAGACCTGGTGGACATGTCATCCTTTCCACCTTGGCCTCTGAGACAAGACCTTCTACTACAAGGTCCTTTCAATCATCCAAATCTAATTTCTCTGAGACTGACTGCCTGGAGATTGAACGCTTGATTTTATCAAGGGGTGGCTTCTCCGAGTCAGTCATTAATACCTTAATACAGGCACGAAAGCCTGTAACCAGGAAAATCTACCATAAGATATGGCGCAAATATCTTCATTAGTGTGAATCCAAGAATTACTCATGGAGTAAGGTTAGAATTCCTAGGATATTGTCCTTTCTCCAAGAGGGTTTGGATAAAGGATTATCAGCTAGTTCTTTAAAGGGACAGATTTCTGCTCTGTCTATCCTTTTGCACAAGCGTCTGGCAGAGGTTCCAGACGTCCAGGCATTTTGTCAGGCTTTGGTTAGAATTAAGCCTGTGTTTAAACCGGTTGCTCCTCCATGGAGCTTAAACTTGGTTCTTAAGGTTCTACAAGGAGTTCCGTTTGAACCCCTTCATTCCATTGATATGAAACTTTTATCTTGGAAAGTTCTGTTTTTGATGGCTATTTCCTCGGCTCGTAGAGTCTCTGAGTTATCAGCTTTACAATGTGATTCTCCTTATCTGATTTTCCATACAGATAAAGTAGTTCTGCGTACAAAACCTCGGTTTTTACCTAAGGTAGTTTCCAACAAGAATATCAATCAAGAGATTGTTGTTCCATCATTGTGTCCTAATCCTTCTTCAAAGAAGGAACGTCTTTTACATAATTTGGACGTAGTCCGTGCTTTAAAGTTTTACTTACAAGCGACTAAAGATTTTCGTCAAACATCTTCCCTGTTTGTTGTTTACTCTGGACAGAGGAGAGGTCAAAAGGCTTCGGCAACCTCTCTTTCTTTTTGGCTTCGGAGCGTAATACGCTTAGCCTATGAGACTGCTGGACAGCAGCCCCCTGAAAGGATTACAGCTCATTCTACTAGAGCTGTGGCTTCCACCTGGGCCTTTAAAAATTAGGCTTCTGTTGAACAGATTTGCAAAGCGGCGACTTGGTCTTCGCTTCATACCTTTTCAAAATTTTACAAATTTGATACTTTTGCTTCTTCAGAGGCTATTTTTGGGAGGTTCTACAGGCAGTGGTCCCTTCCGTTTAAGTACCTGCCTTGTCCCTCCCTTCATCCGTGTACTTTAGCTTTGGTATTGGTATCCCACAAGTAATGGATGATCCGTGGACTGGATACACCTAACAAGAGAAAACATAATTTATGCTTACCTGATAAATTTATTTCTCTTGTGGTGTATCCAGTCCACGGCCCGCCCTGTCCTTTTAAGGCAGGTCTAAATTTTAAACTACAGTCACCACTGCACCCTATGGTTTCTCCTTTCTCGGCTAGTTTCGGTCGAATGACTGGATATGGCAGTTAGGGGAGGAGCTATATAGCAGCTCTGCTGTGGGTGATCCTCTTGCAACTTCCTGTTGGGAAGGAGAATATCCCACAAGTAATGGATGATCCGTGGACTGGATACACCACAAGAGAAATACATTTATCAGGTAAGCATAAATTATGTTTTTTTATTAAGGTTGTGCGAAAAGTACAACATAAATGGGTTACCATAAAACAAGAAGAATTACAAAAGTTTAATTTTAACAATAGTTAATGATACACGTTGAAATGACACAAGGAGTTATAGAAGGTAGACATCTTGAACCTCTGTTTTTTAATACTTTCTTCAACAGTTTCTTCACTTGACACGTACGGTTACTTTTGGACCTAATAAAGCTTATGTAAACTAGAGCAAAATTAGCATTTGGGGTGGTCTCTTTTGGACCTGTATAATTAATACAAATTAGCAACTGCTATTGTAAATTACATTTCTAACGGGTGGAACTGAATTTAGTAAATGTTGATAGAGTAGGAGCTACATATATGTACATAATCTGGAGGATATTATGATAAAGCAAAGCAAACTAGCTTATTGCGAAGTTAAGGAGAGAGATGCTATGGATTTGTGTAATCTCTCAGCTATGGGTCACCTACCGAGTTGAAGGGCTCTATAGGGGTATACTAAAATAAAAATGAGTCCGGTTAAGGCATCTTGTGCACACTTTTATAATGGTATATGTGGAGCAGTTAACGAAGTCTATGAGCTAATAGGAATGAAGTGGGTTGCTATTTATGTTGTACGAGCAATTCTAAGTAGTATGTCGCAGATACAATGCTATAGGAGCTTGTGGTGCTAAATTGTACTTTAATCTATCCAATTGTACCTCTTACGAGCTGGGCACAGTCCGGGCTAATACCAATGGTGTTAATTTTAGTCTTGGTTGATCTTGCTATATATAAAAGCTATAGCCACATAGCTTGCCAAGTTATGAGAATACACCAAACAGGGACATCCTTGGAATCAACTGGATATATTAACAAACGTCCAATTTTACTCATAGATTCCTACTTAAAGTACAAGGTCAGCTCAACAGGACATAATAATTGACTATTTTAGATCACATAAAATGTATAACAGGGTGAGAATTAGCTGTGTGTGTACAGAAAAATATAAATAACTATGGTTAAATGTGCAGTGTTTCACAATTCCATATTTAACGTGGTAGAAAGAGTGCTCATATGTGGCTGATTCACTGGGGTGATAATAATAATGATAGTCTCCACTTCTGCATGGAAGGATGACCAGCCACCAAGTGGCTTTGTGTAGGTCAGCTCACACCAGTCTTAGATGACATTATAAAATGGGAAATAATGTTATAGACATAAGTTTAACTCTAAAATGAGAGCATGTATACTATATAGTAACTCTTGGGCTTAGCAAAGTAGTAAATAAGTAGTAAATAGAAAAGTAAAAGTTACTCTTGGATCTATAGCAGTTACAACTTGAATAACTTCTGGCATAGTGGTTATGGATCATATTAAGTCATGTACAAATGTAACAAACTGTTAAATGATTACTTGTAGAGTTTGTTGATTATTATTTGAAGTTATTGTGGATTATCTCTCTATGATCAGCTAGACTGTAGAATGGAGGCTACAATTGACTGAGGTGAGGCGTGTGCTGAGAAGGGATATAAAGGATAAGGAAGAGTTCTACATAAACACTGTATGGGAGTATAGCAGACCTATGGGAATATGTGCATTTGGGAATGTATAAAACATAGATCAACATTATACAGGGGACTCAAGCTATTTATGAGCATTTAACAACAAAGCGTTATTGCTTCAAAGTCCATATGACATACGATGTCTGCTGAACAAAGTGGAGGCTACATTTTTCAATAGTATGTGTCCAAACTAACAGTATATAACCTCCTCATAATGTGCTGAGATCAGACTTGTACCATCATGAATAGCACGCCAATAGGAGGGGGATAATATGATGTGCTTAACAATGTTAGGGTCAAAATAAGCGTATTTCGCTAATATAAAGGAGAGTACAAATGAGATAAATACACATTAGAGGTCCCGTATCTTATTCTGAGAGTCATGACCACCTGAAAACTGCGGGCCAGCCAAAGAGAAATACTGTAGTGGATATAAGTGGCTTCATCTTCCACACAGGGGGTTCGCTATTGGCTAGGGATTGAAGTGAGGCTGTGTACCAGGACCGGTGAGATGCTGGGTATATAAGTACTAGTCCGTTAGCTATGATAGAGGTTGTGGCGCTTACGGTCACAAAGCTTACTGTACTCGTGGATCCTTTAGCCCTTTCAGAAGTAGGAACATGCTTTGAGGTGTTCTCGGTCGCCGCTTCCTGACTCCCTTCCGGATGATCGTCCGCTTCACTCCGGGTGGTAGCAAAAACCTGAGGCCTCCTAGGTGGGTATTGTTGCAGGCTGTAGAGGTTCCACAGAGGTTATATTGTTTGCGTGGTGGAGGGACTCTGAAGTCTCGTAGTAGACCTCTGTTGTCGGCTCTTGTAACCCTTTGTCCATTCTCTGCAGTAGGCCCTGTGCTGCTCCCCTGTCGGCTTTATGCTCCTGTTCTTTATGTGTTCTAGTATTGCTGCCACCCATAGAGCGACACAATGCAGTGAGTTCAGCGAATTCATCATCCATCTTAGCCTCTAGGGACTTAAAGAGGGTTAATATTAGAGACTGTATATCCTCCATTTTACGTTGTATAACACAGTAATGTAGCTTGATAGTTGTATATTAGTAGCAGATCCAAAGCTGCTCTACTCGGAGTATCGAGGGGATGCTGAGATCAGGGGCGCGATCCGATATACGGCGCAGGTTTCGGCGCAAGCGTGGAAACCTGCGCCGCCCGAAGTTTCAGCTCGCAACTCAAGCTATCCCATATAAGGTGCCGTTAGATGCTAAAGTGCCGTAAGTCTGACAAACTAGCGATGTCCAGAAATCTGCGTAAGTACAAATTTCTGGAGTCGCCAGTGACTTACGGCACTTTAGAAACTGTCGGCGCATAAAAAACCTGACTAAGTTATTAAATCACCCGTACTGTCTAACACGCCTCCCAAACATAGCCCGACACGTATACCCCTCTATCCGCTATCCCCCCTCACTCTCCTAATAATAAATGCATTAACCCCTAAACCGCTGCTCTCGGACCCCGCCGCACCTAATAAAGTTATTAACCCCTAAACCGCCGCTCCCGGACCCCGCCGCCACCTACATTAACTACCCCCTAATGTGAGCCCCTTACTCTGCCGCCACCTACATTACCTACCCCCTAATGTGAGCCCCTTACACCGCCACCATCTACATTACCTACCCCCTAATGTGAGCTCCTACCCCGCCGCCACCTACATTACCTACCCACTAATTTGAGCCCCTTACACCGCCGCCACCTACATTACCTACCCCCTAATGTGAGCTCCTACCTCGCCGCCAGCTATATTAAAATTATTAACCCCTAATTTAATCCCCCTACCCCGCCGCCAGCTATATTAAATACATTAACCCCTAATCTAATCCCCCTACCCCGCCGCCAGCTATATTAAATACATTAACCCCTAATCTTATCCCCCTACCCCGCCGCCAGCTATATTAAATGTATTAACCCCTAATCTAATCCCCCACCCCGCCGCCAGCTATATTAAATACATTAACCCCTAATCTAATCCCCCTACACCGCCACCAGTTATATTAAATTAATTAACCCCTAAAATACTAAAATATCCCTACCACTAAACCTAAGTCTAACCCTACAAATAGCCCTGAAAAAGGGCTTTTTGCGTGGCATTGCCCCAAAGTAAACAGCTCTATTGCCAGCCCTTAAAAGGGCTTTTTGCGTGCCATTGCCCTAAAGTAACCAGCTCTTTTACCAGCCCTTAAAACGGCTTTTTGTGGGGCATTGTCACAAAGTAATCAGCTCTTTTGCCTCTAATCTATATCCCCCTACACCGCCGCCACCTATAATAAATGTATTACCCCCTAATCTAATCCCCCTACACCGCTGCCACCTATATTAAATACATTAACCCCTAATCTAATCCCCCTACACCGCCGCCACCTATATTAACTATATTAACCCTAATTATATTAGGGTTAATATAGTTAATATAGTTATTATATTATATATATTAAGTATATTAACCCTAATTATATTAGGGTTAATATAGTTAATATAGTTATTATATATATATTAAGTATAATAACCCTATCTAACTCTAACACCCCTAACTAAATTCTTATTAAAATAAATCTAATTAATAGTAATATTTTTAATTAAAATATTCCTATTTAAATCTAAATACTTACCTATAAAATAAACCCTAAGATAGCTACAATATAATTAATAATTTCATTGTAGCTATTTTAGCAGGCAAAGAAGAAGTCTTCTATCCGGGCGATGTCTTCATCCAAGCGGCAAAGAAGAGGTCTTCCATCCCGGCGATGTCTTCATCCAAGCGGCAAAGAAGAGGTCCTCCATCAGGGCGAAGTCTTCCTCCAAGCGGCATTTTCAATGTTCTTTCTTCAGACCTCCGACGCGGAACATCCAGCTGGCCCGACGACTGAAGACGAGTGAAGTTTCCTTTAAATGACGTCATCCAAGATGGCGTCCCTCGAATTCCGATTGGCTGATAGGATTCTATCAGCCAATCGGAATTAAGGTAAGAAAATCTGATTGGCTGATTCAATCTGCCAATCAGATTCAAGTTCAATCTGATTGGCTGATCCAATCAGCCAATCAGATTGAGCTTGCATTCTATTGGCTGATCAGAACAGCCAATAGAATGCAAGCTCAATCTGCTTGGCTGATCTTGGATGACGTCATTTAAAGGAAACTTCATTCGTCGTTCAGTCGTCGGGCCAGCTGGATGTTCCGCGTTGGAGGTCCGAAGAAAGAAGATTGAAGATGCCGCTTGGAGGAAGACTTTGCCCCGATGGAGGACCTCTTCTTTGCCGCCTGGATGAAGACATCGCCCGGATTGGATGAAGAGTTCGGCCCGGCTGGGTGAAGACGACTCAAGGTAGGGAGTTCTTCTGGGGCTTAGTGTTAGGTTTTTTTAAGGGGGGTTTGGGTGGGTTTAGAGTAGGGGTATGTGGGTGGTGGGTTATAATGTTGGGGGGTGGTATTGTGTGTTTTTTTACAGGCAAAAGAGCTGTTTACTTTGGGGCATGCCCCGCAAAAAGCCCTTTTAAGGGCTGGTAAAAGAGCTGGTTAATTTTTAATTTAGAATAGGGTAGGGCATTTTTTATTATTTTGGGGGGCTTTATTATTAGCCGCTGTTCTGTCACTTAGCTTATTCTTTTTCATGCACTTTCAACTCTGTATTGGGTTTATTATTATTTTAAGAGGGATGTTTCCCTGAACATATTTTCTGCTATTTTTTGTACCCTGTCCTTGTTTCTTTATTAAACTATTGTGCAACGGCCATCCCCAGGTGCTCCTGTGTTTTCTTATGTGTTTCTGTTTACTTTGGGGCATGCCCCGCAAAAAGCCCTTTTAAGGGCTGGTAAAAGAGCTGGTTAATTTTTAATTTAGAATAGGGTAGGGCATTTTTTTATTTTGGGGGGCTTTATTATTTTATTAGGGGGCTTAGAATAGGTGTAATTAGCTTAAAATTCTTGTAATCTTTTTTTATTTTTTGTAATTTAGTGTTTGTTTTTTTGTAATTTAGTTTAGTGTATTTAATTGTATTTTAGTTTAGATATTTGTAGTTTATTTAATTTATTGATAGTGTAGGTGTATTTGTAACTTAGGTTAGGATTTATTTTACAGGTAAATTGGTAATTATTTTAACAAGGTAGCTATTAAATAGTTATTAACTATTTAATTGCTATTGTACCTAGTTAAAATAAATACCAAGTTACCTGTAAAATAAAAATAAACCCTAAAATAGCTACAATGTAATTATTAATTATATTGTAGCTATCTTAGGGTTTATTTTATAGGTAAGTATTTAGATTTAAATAGGAATATTTTAATTAATAATATTACTATTAATTAGATTTATTTTAATAAGAATTTAGTTAGGGGTGTTAGAGTTAGATAGGGTTATTATACTTAATATATATATAATATAATAACTATATTAACTATATTAACCCTAATATAATTAGGGTTAATATATATAATATAATAACTATATTAACTATATTAACCCTAATATAATTAGGGTTAATATAGTTAATATAGGTGGCGGTGGTGTAGGGGGATTAGATTAGGGGTTAATGTATTTAATATAGGTGGCAGCGGTGTAGGGGGATTAGATTAGGGGGTAATACATTTATTATAGGTGGCGGCGGTGTAGGGGGATTTAGATTAGAGGCAAAAGAGCTGATTACTTTGTGACAATGCCCCGCAAAAAGCCCTTTTAAGGGCTGGTAAAAGAGCTGGTTACTTTAGGGCAATGGCCCGCAAAAAGCCTTTTTAAGGGCTGGCAATAGAGCTGTTTACTTTGGGGCAATGCCACGCAAAAAAGCCCTTTTCAGGGCTATTTGTAGGGTTAGACTTAGGTTTAGTGGTAGGGATATTTTAGTATTTTAGGGGTTAATTAATTTAATATAGCTGGCGGCAGTGTAGGGGGATTAGATTAGGGGTTAATGTATTTAATATAGCTGGCGGCGGGGTAGGGGGATTAAATTAGGGGTTAATAATTTTAATATAGCTGGAGGCGAGGTAGGGGGATTAATTTAGGGGTTAATAATTTTAATATAGCTGGCGGCGGGGTAGGAGCTCACATTAGGGGGTAGGTAATGTAGGTGGCGGCGGTGTAAGGGGCTCACATTAGGGGGTAGGTAATGTAGATGGCGGCAGGGTAGGGGCTTACATTAGGGGGTAGGTAATGTAGATGGCGGTGGTGTAGGGGCTCACATTAGGGGGTAGGTAATGTAGATGGCAGCGGTGTAGGGGCTCACATTAGGGGGTAGGTAATGTAGATGGCGGCGGTGTAGAGGCTCACATTAGGGGTAGGTAATGTAGATGGCGGCGGTGTAGGGGCTCACATTAGGGGGTTATACATTTAATGTAGGTGGCGGCGGGGTCCAGGAGCGGCGGTTTAGGAGTTAAATACTTTATTAGGGATTGCGGCGGGGGATCACGGTTGACAGGTAAATAGACATTGCGCATGCGTTAGGTGGTTTTATTTAGCAGCTAGTTTAGGGAGTTACGGGGCTCCAATAGACAGCGTAAGGCTTACTACGCCTGCAATTTGTGGCGAGGTGAAAATGGAGTAGGATTTCTCCATTTTCGCCACGTAAGTCCTTACGCTGTATATTGGATACCAAACTGTGCTGGTTTGGTATACCTGTCTATGGGCCAAAAAACTACGGCCGAAGGCAGAAATATACGAGCGTAACTTCTATGTTACGCCGTATATGTGATACCAAACCAGCGCAGCTTTTGCGGGCGACGATTTATATCGGATTGGGCCCCAGGTTTGTAGGCCGCAGCGGGCTAAATCAGTTCTCAGACGGCGAATAAGAGTAATGTCTATAGCAATTGAATCAGGAACAGCTGATAGAAATATATCTCATGTATATGGGATAGGATGGAGCAGATCGTCTATGATAATCTGCAGATTAGTAAAGAAGGACTGGGATCTTCATAATTTATGACCAGCCATGGCCCCACACCCGCTTTAATGTAAATGTTAATGAATGAAAGTGCCCCTGATTTTAATATTATTTTTAAAAACTGGGCACTTATTCATTCAAATTTACATTTACTTAAAGTATAGGCTATAGGAAGAAGAAATTGCACTCCATGTGGAAGGTAGGAGAGATAAGCAATAAAATGTTAATTTTAAATTGTTCTCTTTAAGTACTGGGCTTTGGTATACAGACAGGGATAATATAAAGAAATAAGTGTATGTACAGCGAGTGATAAAATAGGGAAATCTGATTTTGTTACAAGCTCAGCCAATTTTGGGCCACATTGAGTGGAGCGTTAACAGTTACACGCAAGTGATTACAAGTTGAAATTAAATGCGATCGCTTGAACGCAATTAAAGTTAACGCTCATTGAAATAGCATGTCCTCAGAGCTCTGGTTAACTGTTTCGCGAAACAAAAAAGTGTCACAAAACACATAAAAAATACATTACAGAGTATAGTTACACTCACAATAACATTAACTAATAAAAATTATTAAAACAAATATATCACAAAAAGGAAATTTATGCTTACCTGATAAATTTGTTTCTTTTACGATATGACGAGTCCACGGATTTCATCCTTACTTATGGGATATCGCCTCCTGGTCAGCAGGAGGAGGCAAAGAGCACCACAGCAGAGCTGTATATATAGCTCCTCCCTTCCCTCCCCCTCCAGTCATTCGACCGAAGTTAGGAAGAGAAAGGAAAAGCCAAGGTGCAGAGGTGACTGAAGTTTAATAAAAAATAACGGCCTGTCCTAGAAAATGACAGAGTGGGCCGTGGACTCGTCATATCGTAAAAGAAACAAATTTATCAGGTAAGCATAAATTTCCTTTTCTTTTACAAGATATGACGAGTCAACGGATTTCATCCTTACTTATGGGATACAATACCAAAGCTATAGGACACGGATGAATGGGAGGGACAAGACAGGAACCTAAACGGAAGGCACCACTGCTTGAAGAACCTTTTTCCCAAAAAGAGCCCCAGACGAGGCAAAAGTATCAAATTTGGAAAAAATATGAAGAGACGACCAAGTTGCAGCCTTGCAAATCTGTTCAACAGAAGCATCACTTTTAAATGCCCATGAGGAAGCCACAGCCCTAGTAGAATGAGCCGTAATTCTATCAGGAGGCTGCCGTCCAGCAGTCTCCTATGCAAAACGGATGATACTCTTCAGCCAAAAAGAAAGAGAGGTAGCCGTAGCTTTCTGGCCCCTACGTTTTCCAGAAAAAATAAATAATAGTGGGACACTATAGGAGATATTTGTGGCGTAGGTTGACCATAGACAACAGTCCATAGTAGAAAAAAAAGGTTCATAAAATAAACAAACCCAACTTCTTCTTTTTTTTTTTTAAATAAATGTAACTCAGATATGTCCGTGCATATTCCATCCTAATAAAGGATGGATTAAGCAAGGAAACAGAGAAAAAATCTTTAATAGAAGAATAACAGATAAAACTGTTACTGTCTCTTTAAATGAAAAAAATCAATTTATTTAAAGCGAGACTGACCCAATCTACAACCCAAAGGAAGGAGTAAACAAGGAATAAATCAATTATGATCAATAATAAGAACAGAGAAAAAATGTTACTGTCACTTTAATTTTTTTAAAAAACAGAAACTTTTTATTTGTGCGTGTAGAAGTGCTTTAGGTTAGGGCACAAACACAGAGGCACCGGCATAATAAACTCATAAACACTTGTTGAAGGGCATATCCAGATAATGCAGCATTCTGACAAAACGTCATGTACCTAACGACATGACCCCCAGCAAGCAGAATGAACACATAACCGGAGCGCATCTGTAGCGCTCTTTTCCGCCCCCAAGAACAAGATAGACAGAGTAACCAGCCCGGTAAACAGCCCTATCTCAAAAACTGCTCCATGCTTATACCAGAGAAGCTGTTGCGGTCTAAGTCGCCTCAAGCTCCGCCCATCGTGGGCGTGACCGGCTTGGGGACTGCATAGGGAATCAATACGTGCGGCTGAAATACAAGAAGGCGCAAAATTGAAACCCCCGCCCATCGTTGGTGTACAATACAAGCTCTCCCGGTCGCCATCTTTAAGACAAAAAAATGATACCGGGAGATGTAACTAAAACCTCTCAAGTCTGGGAACAGTAATAAAAAGCGTATATATCTCTTGAGTTTAGAGCTTATCATTTATCAGAGCTCATAACAAGATCACCTCCCAAAGGCTTCATAACCGTTGTAGGACATAACCCTCGTGGCATCCAGCCAGGGTTAAGAGTCCCCAAAGCCACACTCCTTAGCCCCAGTGCCTGCAAGTAACATTGTCCACCTAACTGACATTTGTTATATAGCTAGGTATCAACCTCTAACGAAAACAGAGTCATACGTCACAGTAAGAGCCCTTCTTTATATTAAAGCCCATATACATGACACCCACCTCATCGCCATAATCTTGTTAATGTTATGCGAACGTTGGTAGGGACATAGTAATGAGGGGAGCCCTTAAAGGTCCATTACCCACTATGAAATAGGTAACACATTACCCCACTATGAAACAGGGAAGATACACAGCCGTATCTGAGGTAATGATTGTCCCAGAATTATAAAGAGCTGCACATACCTCTATGCTGAGCGACAACATGGTCAGTCTCCCAGGATCAAGAGGTCTTCTTTCCCTCCTGCAGTTCTGTGGAGACATACAGGATCTTAGTTAATATTTCTAAGATCATCATCTGAAGGGCAGCACTCATTATGGGAGGCGCAATGAGAATAAAATCTCCCCATTTCCCATTGCTTTGAAGCCACCAGATGCTTCTCTTTTTTTTTTTTACTGAAGAGACTGATCTGGTCTAGGTTACACCCTAGAACAAAGTAGCACACATAGGCACTACCATAAAAATAAAAAACTCTTGATTGAAGAATCTAAACTAACACCTCACTTTACCTCTTCCTATCACTAACTCAGGCAAAGAGAATGACTAGAGGGGGAGGGAAGGGAGGAGCTATATATACAGCTCTGCTGTGGTGCTCTTTGCCTCCTCCTGCTGACCAGGAGGCGATATCCCATAAGTAAGGATGAAATCCGTGGACTCGTCATATCTTGTAAAAGAAAAGGTATAAGGGCTAAATGTGTGTGTGTGTGTGTATGTGTATATATATATATATATATATATTTATATATATATATGTGTGTGTGTGTGTGTGTGTGTATATATGTATATATGTATGTATAAGTATTTACAGACATATTTTCACAAATAAATACATATGTACACATATATAGACATATATATGTATATGTGTATTGGAGTCATTTTCAGTTAAGTAGAAAAAAACAGGTAAAAACATATTTTTGCAATATTTATATTTAAGCCGTTGAAGGCCGCCTCTTATCTCAGGGTATTTTGACAGTTTTTCAGTTAGAGAGTGCTAGTTCATGTGTGCCATATATAAATATTGTGGTCAATCCTGTGGAGTTATGTATGCGTCAGCACTGATTGGCTAAAATGCAAGTCTGTCAAAAGAACTGAAATAAGGGGGCAGTCTGCAGAAGCTTAGATACAAGGTAATCCCAGAGGTAAAAAGTGTATTAAAGGGACAGTCAAGTCCAAAAAAAACTTTCATGATTCCAATAGGGTATGTCATTTTAAACAACTTTCCAATTTACTTTTATCACCAATTTTGCTTTGTTCTCTTGGTATACTTAGTTGAAAGCTAAACCTAGAAGTTTCATATGCTAATTTCTTAGACCTTGAAGGCCGCCTCTAATCTAAATGCATTTTTACAGTTTTTCACCACTGGAGGGCGTTAGTTTATGTGTTTCATATAGATAACATTGAGCTCATGCATGTGAATTTACGGAGCAGTGAGCACTGATTGGCTAAAATGCTAGTCTTTGAAAATAACTGAAATAAGAGGGCAGTCTGCAGAGGCTTAGGTTCAAGGTAATCACAGAGGTAAAAAGTATATTAATATAACTGTGTTGATTATGCAAAACTTGGGAATGGTTAATAAAGGGATTATTTATCTTTTTAAACAGCAAAAATTCTGGTGTTGTCTGTCCTTTTAATATAACAGTGTTGGTTATGCAAACCTGAGAAATGGGTAATAAAGGGATTTTCAATCTTTTTAAACAATAAACATGTTCAAGTAGACTGCTCCTTTAAGTATTTCTTGAGAATTTTCAGTGAGCCATTGTTTTTATTACAAAAGCAAAACAGGGGCAATGTTTCACATTAACATTTGCAGCCAGACAGAGAACTAGTGTGGAAATATTTCCTGTGCATTGGAGGAAAAGTCAGCTTTAAAAGCAAAAAATAACAGCACGCAAGACTCAGGGCAAGTGATTCATGTGTGAAACAGTCATGGGAAAACTGAATCAGATGAGACAGAAAATAATATACCACAGCATTCCCTGTTGGCATTTATGATTGCTAACTAGCAGACCTTGGCCGTTCTCGGGAGCTCAGGAGGCAAAAAAGATCTAAAAGATGTTTTCAAAACTTAAACCAACTTAAATACAATCAATTTGGCTGCTAATAAAATCTCTCTGCCTGCTGAGTTGTAAAGCATTTGATTTTTTCCACCCTCTTGTAAAGGACATTATTGAATAAAATATTATGGTCGTCAAAGGATTTTACTTTGTTTTGAAATTTGTGCTGTAGGTTATAAATTATCTAAACATTTTATGTTCCATATATGCACAACCATAACACTAAAAACTGAAATGTAAATATTGGTTATGTGTAGTGAACTTTGGATAGTTGTAAAAAGTAACTTGTTTTATAACTTTACCATACACTGCCATGAAACATTTTGAGATTATAATATAAATGTGATGTGTAATATATAATGTATAGAAGGGCTGTGCGATATGAAAACAAAATATATCTTGATTTTATGATTAAATATTGTGATTTTAATTGCAATTTTTTAAAAATATTTTTTAAACATACATTTGGCATTCAAAAATTCACTTACAGTAACTGTTCAAAACAGTTTGTTCCCTTTGCAATTTGCTCTGCAGACTGAGGGTTTGCTTCCATTAAACCGTAAGTAGGTTTGCGCAAGGTTGCAAACTGATGTTTATGCTGTCGGAAACAATTTAATTAATCGACTGCTTCTCATGGCGTGTTATACCTCAGTATAAATATTTTCGCATCCCATAGAAAGTATTAGAAGCCATTAAGCGATGACTTATACAAGGTTTCCAATGAGAGCACAAACCATTAATACACTGTCAGAGGCTGTCGATACATTGAAAAAAATGACACCCAGCTCAGCTAGGTGTAAAAGAGGAAAAAATGGCTTTTTAAGACCTATTTTCCATTGGAATTTTAAAAATAATGCAAGTGTTTTATAAATAAGTGTATCTTTGTTTTTCTTCCTCTTTAGCTCTGATCACAGGTAAGGAGTGCAGACGTTAAAAATGTAAATTTTATAGTGTAAGGTCAGGTTACCATAGAAACTAATTAATGTTCAAGAAATCTGACGTCGGATTGAAGCGTTAACACAACGGTAACTTACACCTACACAAAAAGAGCGACTGCTGAACAGTAAACTACTTTTAGCTGTCGTCCACTTCGGTAGCTTACAGCTCCATTTTTTATGGCTCAATGGAAACAAGCCCTGAATAGGCCAGATCTAAGAGCACCACCAGTCCGCAACCTACCAAGTCAGCTCTTTAGCTTAGACCAGCAGTTGCAATAACCTGTGTGGCAGTTGCAGCATACGTTTGGTGCAATTCTCTTTCTCAGATGCTTCCGGAACATCTGAGGATATCCGTAACTGCATTAAGGTCCTTAAGATGTCTAATGATTTCATGTGCGATGCAGTTTTTGATGCTATAAATATGTCTATTGCTGTTCTGCTTTATGGCTTAAATCTTGGTCAGCTGATACGGTTACTAAGAATAGACTTTCCATCTTAATGGGAGAAGAGTCCACGGCTTCATTCATTACTTGTGGGAAATAAGAACCTCTCACGGAGATGCAGGGATAGTCTTTCTGCAAAACAATCCCGACTCAGATTAACAGCTCCATAAGCAATCAGCGTTGACGAGTTTCACAGTGTGTCTCCTTTTATCTGTATAGATCCAAGGGTTAATATCCTCGAAAAGGGGGTAATTGAACAGGTTTTTTTATGCATAATATTCTTTTTCTTCTTAAACGGGGAGAGTCCACAGCTGCATTCATTACTTTTGGAAATTCAGAACCTGGCCACCAGGAGGAGGCAAAGACACCCCAGCCAAAGGCTTAAATAACCCCACTTCCCTCATCCCCCAGTCATTCTTTGCCTTTCGTCACAGGAGTTGGGCAGAGAAGTGTCGGAAGATTAAAGATAGTCTCTTATGGAGGGTAGTACTCTTCGGAAAGGGGCTGGAGTTTTAAGTAGTCCTGTCAGCCTCTCAGTGAGAGCTTGGATGAAGGGAGAGTCTTTCTGCGAAACCATCCCAACTCATATTAACAGCGCCTTAGCAATCAGCATTGATGAGTTTCGCTGCCTGCTTTGTTCGCTCAAGTCCATGTCAAAAGTGAGGCTACTATCTGTCACACTTGAAGGGCCGTGTTCCTGTTCCACAGCGTAGATTCCAGTAAGATCGTTTCATTTTACTTAAGATGTGTGCAGTGTAAAGAAAACAAAGAAGTCAGGGTCTCAGTGGGACTCCTTTATCTTATGGAATCGAGGGTTAATAGCTCCTGAGGAGGGTTATTGAGCAGGGGGGACTTTAAGCATGTTTGTTATGTGATTCTGTCTGCTAATGTGTAGTGATATTTGGGCTCATGGTTATATCGGAACATAACAGCCTTTTTTGTCAGGCTGCACGGTGTACCTTGTGACCGGGCGTGGTCACGTTTCTAGTCACCATTTCCGTATTCCTGACCCCGTGGCGACGTAGAGAGTCTGTGTCGCTAGTTGTCTGGGTCATAGGAGGTGGTGAGTGCCCCAGTCATTTGAGGTGTAAGGTGCCGTTTTATTTTTTCATTCATATCCATAATTTCTATCCTAGTTATGGAGGACTCTGATTTTTTTGGAGATGGATGTCTCTGATTCAGATTTTACTTCTTGCGAAGAGTATGAAATGGCCCTGGTAATCCATGCCCATCAGTTATGTTCTGCTTGCCGCTTTAGAGTGCTCTTTTCTCCCGATCCAGGGAACTTAGAGTCCGCTGAGCCAGCCGCCCCTGGGGGCCCTATGTCCCACGTGGCGAGTACCCTAGAACCTTCTTTGGCTATGCAAGCAGGTGTCCCTAATGCCATCACCCCTTCTCCGGAAGGCAGCTTGTTTCCTCTAGAGGTTACGTCACGGTTCCGCATGGCCATTTCTTTGGCATTGGCACATTTACATCTTCCAAGGATGGAGACGTTAGTGAGATTCTGTCCATGTTCTGTGAACCAGGGCTCGTTAGGTGAGGGATCGCCTGGGTCAGATCAGCCCTCTGGGGAAGCGGTTGCCTCGGAGGCTTCCTCGGGTCGGGGTCGTCAGTTCCCCCGGCGGAGGGAAGTCTTGCTTTTCGTTGTAGACTGGCGCGCCTTCGTGTCCTGCTGCGGCATGTTTTGGGAGTGCTTGAGGATCCCAGCCCGGATGGGTTGAGGGGTCCTCGGTCTTCCGCTCTGGAAGGCAAGCTGGGTTAGACGTGGGGGTGTGAAGTTAATCTCCTTATTGTCTCCAATTTATCTTTTTCTTGGAGTATCTTATTCCAGTTCTGAGCTTCGGGAGAATGGGGATCTCTGACGGGCTGGCCCTTTCAGTGTAACCATTTTTCTTGGGCGTTCACCTGTGAGTGCTGCCCTCTTTTAGTTGATCCGGATAGGATGTATTTGTTTTTTTTTGGAAGCTCATGTTTGTTATACTTTCTTGTATTTTACGATATTATTTACATATTCCTAAGTTTTATCGATCCCTTCTAGGGCTTTGATATTTCTGTGACCTGATTCAGTTCCGGTATACCCTCTGTAGCAGGCTGGTTCTGGTCGGGCGCTGGTTTCTGTTCCTTAAGGGTCTATACCATCCACATGGTGCTGGAATATCTGGTTGACCTGGTTGGGTGGTCAGTTTTCTCTCAGACGAGAGGTTTATTATGCTTGGGTTCCTCCTTCAGCACGATATATTCCCTGTGAATAGGGATTGCCAGGGAGAGGAACTCCATGAGAGTTTAATTTTTTCTTTTAAGACTCTGCCCTGGACGGGGCTAAGAAAGGAGGCCTTGTTGTTTATGACGTCAGGCAGGTTCTTGTTGCTTCTTTTTGTGTGGGTCATCAAGGGGTTGCTCAGTCCTCTTGGTCCTGTTCCTGTTTGTTGGACCTGGACGGATCCTGCTCAGAAGCGTTCTGGAAAGTCTTAAACCTTGGAGCTAGTTCTCTCCATTTCCATTTGGGCTGGAGTTTTAGACATCTCCTTATCTGGAGTACCAGGTTGGGGGGGTTGTTATCCCTCCTATGGTATTGCTTTTATTGGTGTACTCTTTTTGAGATTCTTGACCTCGGTACCTCTTCCATAAGGAGCGAGGTGTCTTAGACTTTTTTCCCTTGTCGGGGGATGGTTGGTTATTCTTCAGTTTTGGAGGATCGGGCACTTTCTTTGTCATACTGCTTCTTGTCTGTTTCCATGTATTTAGGGACTATAGAGAATGTGTTGATCTCTTTAGTGGTCCTGGAGCTACCCTTTCTTATATGATATCAGTTGATATGTTGGTTTTGGGATATTGATGTTCGTCATCCTGTTGTCCCTTGGTCCTGGGGGGTTACTGGTGGTGGACCCAGATGGATTGTTTCTGATTTTTGCAGCATTCCTGACTATGGTGCATTGTGGGGGATGCTGCTCATTTCCTGCACTTCCTTTTATGGCCAGACTGGTGTGCATCATCCATGTGAGACAGGATGCAGTCTCAGAATTGTGATGTCATCACTTATTATTTAAAGGACCTCTGTTCAGTATGCTTTGCCTTTGCGTTGTCTCAGACCTGTTTGTGAGAGTTCCTGTGTATTATCTTGCTGCCTGACATCCTTCCTGGTTCCTGATCCCTGGCTTGTTCCTGGCTCTGCTGTTTTCCTTGTTCCTGATTCCGGCTCGTCTGACTATTCGCTTTGGCTCCTGACTCGGCTCATCTGACTAGCAGCTCTGATTTAGACTTGTGGACTTTTTATTATTTTTTGCTATTAATAAAGGTGTGATTATTTTTGCACTTCTCGTCTCAGTCTGATTCCTGGCACCCTGACACCCTTGGATCATCATTTCTTTGGCCTACTTGGACTGTGGTCACTACATACACAAGCCTGATTGGTTGGGGCGCTGTTTGGGAGTTCCGAAGGTAGCAGGGAGTGTGGTCTCCTCAGAAGGTGAGGTTATTTTCCATTCTAGAACTTGCGATTCTTCGGGCTCTTCATTCTTGGCCCCTTCTCAGACAGGAATAATTAATTTGTTTTCAGTCAGACAACATCACGGCTGTAGCATACTCAATCATCAGGGAGGGACTTGAAGTCCTCTTGCCATGCAAGATGTTTCTCACATTCTATCTTGGGCAGAAGAAAACCACTGCACTCTATCGGCTTTTCACATTCCGGGAGTGAACTAGGAAGCAGATTACTTAAGCCGTCAGTCAGTACATTCAGGAGAATGGTCCCTTCATCAGGACGTGTTTGATCAGTAATCCTGAGATGGGGTCTTCCAGAAACAGACCTTATGGTGCCCAACCTGATCCGCAATATTCCCGTTTATAGCTCAAGGTCAAGAGATCCAAGAGCTCAAATGATAGATGCTCTAGTCTGTCCTTAGAACTTTCACCCGGCCTATTTATTTCCCCTGTTTGTTCTTTTTCCAACAGTCATTGCAAGAATCAAACAGGAATTGGCTTCAGTAATTCTCATAGCTTCTGCATGGCCCCGCAGAACTTGGTATGCGGATCTCATCCAGATGTCATCCTCCCCTCCTTGGACTCTTCCTCTCATGGAAGATCTGCTGTCTCAAGGTCCATTGTATCTTCAGGATCTCAGATCTCTGAATTTGACGGTGTTGAGGTCTAATGTCTAGTCCTCAAGAGTAGAGACTACTCAGATTCTGTGATCTCCACACTTCTCCAAGCCAGAAAACCGGTCACATAGAAGATTTACTATAAAGTTTGGAAATCTTATTTTCTTTGGTGTTCTAGAGGTTTTTCTTGGAAATCATTTAGAATGACAAGAATTCTTCAGTTTCTCCAGGATAGTCTGGAGAAAGGTTTATCAGCTAGTTCTTTAAAGGGTCAGAATTCGGCTTTGTCTGTTTTGTTTCATAAAAAGTTGGCTAAGTTGCCTGATGTTCAAATTTTTGTCCAAGCCTTGGTGAGAATTCGCCCTGTTATTAGACTTATTTCTCCACCTTGAAATCTGAATCTAGTTCTTTCCATTTTGCAAGGTCCTCCCTTTGAACCTATGCATAATTTTGATCTAAAATTGTTGTCTTTAAAGGTCCTTTTTCTTCTAGCCATCTCTTCAGCCAGACAAGTTTCTGAACTCTCGGACCTTTCTTCTGATACCCCCTTTTTTGTTTTTTTACCAGGATAAAGTGATTCTTTTAATTTTAAGGAACGTCTACTACACAGTTTAGATGTTGTTAGAGCCTTAAAATTTTATCTTCAGGCTACTAAAGATTTTAGACAGACCTCTAGCTTGTTTATCCACTTTTCAGGAAGGGACAAAAGGCTACGGCAGTGACTTTAGCATTATGGCTGAAGCAGACAATACGTAAAGCTTACTTGGTTGTTTGAAAACCACCTTCAAAAAGAGTTACTGAACATTCTACTAGATCTTTATCTACCTCTTGGCCTTCAAGAATAAGGCTTCCTTAGAACAGATTTGCAAGGTGTCAAAGTTAGTCTTCTCTTCATACCTTTTCTAAATTTTACAGGTTTGTTATTTATGCTTTTTCAGAAGCTGCTTTTGGCAGGACAGTCCTTCAGGCCGCAGTGTTCGGCAAATAGGAACTACCCTTTCTTTGTCCCACCCATCCAACATGGACTCTCAGGTTGCGTATTGTATCACACATGTCATGGACACCTATGGACTCTCCTCATTTTACAAAAGAGAACAAAATTTATACTAACCAATAAAATTCTTTCTTTTTGGCTGAGGAGAGTCCATAGGACCTGCCCTATTTTTGTTGAATCTGGGCGACTGTTCTTATCTGCACCTCTTAATCCTGCTTTTTGTCTTTTCTACCTTTTTTTCTACCTCTCTCCTCTGCTTGGCTATACGTTAATTGGAGAGGAAGTGGAGGTGGGGGGGGATTAAAAGCTCTTGTGAGAGTTCTTGACCTCCGTCTGGTGGCGGGAAGTATATCCTACATGTTATGGACACCTCATCCTGAAAGAAAGAATAATTTCGGTAAGTATAAATTCAGATTTTTATATGTTTTATTTGCATGCTATGGCAATTAATCAGTGCATTGCAAAATAACACCTAGATTACAAGTGGAATGCAAAAGTATTAGTGCTGTTGTTCGATAACATTGCTCTAATTCAGCCATATTATTTTTCATCGTTTGAGTGATAGTTTGGGGGCAAGCAGTAAAATTTATGTCAGATATTGCTTGAGTGCTAAGCTGAATAAATGAATGTTAACACATTTGTTAGTTTGTTTCGAATTTTAAATGTTTGTACATTTGTTTACTGTAATAGTATTTCTAATGCTTTCTTTAAATATAATATTCGATTTGAATTTCTCTAATATAAAAATTTGAATCAATATATATGTATATTTTTTTAATTTTTGCGTTATTGGATAACTATCAGCTAGATAACGAGTTTTGAGGGCTTTAGGGAAAGTAAAGAACGCAACAAAAGTTGCATTATTTAACCCCCAATAGCGCTGCCATTACAAGTTTAAAAAAACCCGGCTTGTGCGGGCGATATGGCTGCGTTGAGCTCCATACCGCACACAAAAGCTGCAGTGTTTTGATGTGCTCGTGCACGCTTTCCCCATAGACATCAATAGAGAGAGCCGGCAAAAAAAAACCTAACACCTGCGATCGCGGAAACAAAAGCTCCGTAACGCAGCCCCATTGATGTCTATGGGGAAAAATAAAATACAGTTTAAACCTAACACCCTAACATAAACCCCACGTCTAAATACCCTAATCTGCTGCCCCCGACATCGCTGACGCCTGCCTACAGTTATTAACCCCTAATCTGCCGCTCCGATATCACTGCCACCTAAATAAAATTATTAACCCCTAATCTGCCGCTTCCCGATATTGCCGCCACTATACTAAAGTTATTAACCCCTATCCGCTGCACCCCAACATTGCTGCAACTAAATAAACTTATTAACCCCTAAACCTCTGGCCTCCCACACCACTACCACTAAATAAACCTATTAACCCCTAAACCGCCAGCCCCCCACATCGCAACAACCTAAATTAAACTATTAACCCCTACACCTACCCCTAATTCTAACCCTAACACCCCCTAACTTTAACAGAATTAAAATAGATCTAAATTAAATTTACAATTATTAACTAATTAATACCTATTTAAAACGAAATACTTACCTGTAAAATAAAACCTAAGCTAGCTACAATATAACTAATAGTTACATTGTAGCTATCTTAGGTTTTATTTTTATTTCACAAGTAAGTTTGTATTTATTTTTAATAGGTAGACTAGTTAGTAAATAGTTATTAACTATCTGCTAACTACCTAGTTAAAATAAATACAAACTTACCTGTGAAATAAAACCTAACCTGCCTTACACTAAAACCTAACATTCCAAAAAACAAACAAACACTAAAATCACAAAAAAAAAAAAAACTACCATTACAAAAAATAAAAAAACTACCATTACAAAAAAAACAAAACCTACCATTACAAAAAACAAACAAACGAAATTATAAAAAAAAAAAATGATTATTCCTATTCTAATACCCTTTTTAAAAAAATTATTAAAAAAAAAAATTAAAAAGCTTGATCTAGAATAAACTACCAAGGGCCCTTAAAAGGGCCTTTTGTAGGGCATTGCAATGAGATAAACAGCTCTTTTGCTCCAAAACAAAATACAAACACCCCCTAACACTATACAAACCCCCACCCCCCAAACTACCAAGGGCCCTTAAAAGTGCCTTTTGTAGGGCATTGCCCTGAGATAAACAGCTCTTTTGCTAAAAAAAAAAACACAATAGGATTTTAGCAGCTCTAATTCCTATTGGCTGATTCAAATTTTTCAGCCAATAGGAATGCAAAGGACACCATCTTGGATCACGTCCCTTGCATTGAAGATTCAGTGTACGGCGGTGACCGTATGAAGAGGTTGCTCCGTGCCGGATGTCTTCAGGATGGACCCGCTCCGCGCCTCCGGGATCAAGATAGAAGATGCTGCCTGGATGAAGATTGAAAAGGCCGCCTGGATAAAGACTTCTCGCCGCTTGGATCAGGACTTCGCCTCCGGGATGAAGATTGAAGAGGCCGTCTGGATGAAGACTTCTCGCCGCCTGGATCAGGACTTCAACTCCGAGATGAAGATCGTTCAAGCAAGACTTCAAAAACTGTAAGTGGATCGTCTTGGGGTTAGTGTTAGGCTTTTTAAAGGTTTTTTTGGGTTGTTTTTTTTTTTAGTTTAGGGTCTGGGCAGTAAAAGAGCTAAATGCCCTTTTCAGGGCAATGGGTAGCTTAGGTTTTTTTAGAATTAGGTTTTTTATTTTGGGGGGTTGGTTGGGTGGTGGGTTTTACTGTTGAGGGGTCTTTGTGTTTTTTTACAGGTTAAAGAACTGATATCTTTGGGGCAATGCCCCACAAAAGGCCCTTTTTAAGGGCCATTGGCAGTTTATTATAGTCTATGGGTTTTTTTTATTTTGGGTGGGCTTTTTTATTTTGATAGGGCTATTAGATAAGGTGTAATTCTTTTTTATTTTGGATAATTTTCGGCTAGATTACGAGTTTTGCGTTATGAGGGGTGCGGTGCTAACTTGCACATTATTGTCACTGCTCACTTCCCTACAGTGCTGGTATTACAGGTTTTAAAAAACCCGGCGTTATCAGGCAAAAAGTGAGTGTAGAGCAAAATTGAGCTCCATACCGCACTTCAATACCAGCGCTGCTGAAAGCAGCGGTGAGCTGATTTTACGTGCTCGTGCATGATTTCCCCATAGACATCAGTGGGGAGAGCCGGCTGAAAAAAAGTCTAACACCTGCAAAAAAGCAGCGTAAAGCTCCGAAACGCAGCCCCATTGATTCCTATGGGAAAATAAAATGTTTACACCTAACACCCTAACATGAACCCCGAGTCTAAACACCCCTAATTTTACACTTATTAACCCCTAATCTGCTGCCCCTGACATCACCGACACCTACATTATACTTATTAACCCCTAATCTGCCACTCCGGACATCTCAGCCACTATAATAAACATATCAATCCCTAAACCGCCGCACTCCCGCCTCACAAACACTAGTTAAATATTATTAACCCCTAATCTGCCGCCCCTAACATCGCTGCCACCTACCTACATTTATTAACCCCTAATCTGCCTCCTCCAACGTCGCCGCCACTATACTAAATTTATTAACCCCTAAACCTAAGTCTAACCCTAACACCCCCTAACTTTAATATCATTAAAATAAATCTAAATAAAACCTACTATCATTACCTAAATTATTCCTATTTAAAACTAAATACTTACCTATAAAATAAACCCTAAGCTAGCTACAATATAACTAATAGTTACATTGTATCTATCTTAGGGTTTATTTTTATTTTACAGGCAAGTTTGTATTTATTTTAACTAGGTAGAATAGTTAATAAATAGTTATTAACTATTTACTAACTACCTAGCTAAAATAAATACAAATTTACCTGTAAAATAAAACCTAACCTGTCTTACACTAACACCTAACCTTACACTACAATTAAATCAATTACCTAAATTAAATACAATTACCTAAATTACTACACCCCCCCACTAAATTACACAAAATAAAAAAAGAAATGATCAGATATTTAAGCTAAGTACACCTAATCTCATAGCCCGATCAAAATAAAAAAAGCCCCCCCCCAAAAAAAAACCCTAGCCTAAACTAAACTACCAATAGCCCTTAAAAGGGCCTTTTGCGGGGCATTGCCCCAAAGAAATCAGCTCTATTACCTGTAAAAAAAATACAAACAACTCTCCAACAGTCAAACCCACCACCCACACAACCAACCCCCCAAATAAAATCCTAATCTAAAAAACCTAAAATCACCATTGCCCTGAAAAGGGATTTTTTATGGGCATTGCCCTTAAAAGGGAATTTAGCTCTTTTTCAAGTGCCCAAACTTAAAAATAAAACCCACCCAATAAACCCTTAAAAAAACCTAAGACTAACCCCGAAGATCCACTTACAGTTTTGAAGACCGGACATCCATCCCCAACGAAGCCGGGAGAAGTCTTCATCCAAGCGACAAGAAGTCCTCAACGAAGCTGGGCAGAAGTCTTCATCCAGACAGCATGTTCTATCTTCATCCATATGGGGCGGAGCGGCTCCATCTTCAAGACATCCGGCGCGAAGCATCCTCTTCTTTCCACGGCTAACGATGAATGAAGGTTCCTTTAAATGACGTCATCCAAGATGGCGTCCCTTGAACTCCGATTGGCTGATAGAATTCTATCAGCCAATTGGAAATTAAAGGTGAAAAAATCCTATTGGCTGATGCAATCAGCCAATAGGATTGAGCTTCAATATTATTGGCTGATCCAATCAGCCAATAGGATTGAACTCGCATTCTATTGGCTGATTGGAGCAGCCAATAGAATGGGGTGTTGGGGGTAGATTTAGGGTTAGGTTTAGGGGTTAATAGGTTTATTATAGTGGCGGCGATGTCCAGAGCGGCAGATTAGGGGTTAATAAATGTAGGTAGGTGGCAGCGATGTTGGGGGCAGCAGATTAGGGGTTAATAATATTTAACTAGTGTTTGCGATGCGGGAGTGCGGCGGTTTAGGGGTTAATAGGTAGTTTATGGGTGTTAGTGTACTTTTTAGCACTTTAGTTATGAGTTTTATGTTACAGCTTTGTAGCGTAAAACTCATAACTACTGACTTTAGATTATAGGCTGTAAAGCTCACTTTTTGGCCTCCCAGAAAAAGCTTGTAATAAGTCCCATTGAAAAAAGACTTTACGCAAATTGCGGAGGTTAATTTGCGTTACGGCCAAAAAAGTGTGAGGTACTGCTTTTTTGACAAGACTCGTAATTGCAGCGGTAGTGAAAAAGCAGTGTTATAACCCATAACGCTGCTTTTTCATTCATAACGAAAAACTCGTAATCTAGCCGTTTGTTATTTTCCGTAATTTAGTGTTTGTTATTTTTTGTAACTTAGTATTTTTTTGTTTTTGTATTTAGATACTTTGTAATTTTTAGTGTAGTGTTAGGTTTTTTTTAATGTTTAGTTTAATTTAATTGGTAGTTAGTCTAATTTTAGTTTAATAGTTATATTAGTTTAATTGTTAGTTTAAACTTAGTTTTTTTAATTTGACAGGTAAATTTTAATTTAATTTAAGCTAGGTAATTTGTAATTTTAATATAAAGTTAGGGGGTTGTTAGGTTTAGGGGTAAATAGTTAAATTTAGTTTATTTTGATGTGGGGGCTTTCGGTTTAGGGGTTAATAGTTTAGTATTTTTCGTTGTGGGGGGCTTGCAGTTTAGGGGTTAATAGGTTTAGTATAGTGGCGGCGGTGTAGGGCTTAATAACTTTAGTATAGTGGGGGCGATGTGGGCTGACGGCAGATTAGGGGTTAATAATATTTAAATAGTGTTTGCTATGCGGGAGGGCGGCGTTTTAGGGATTAATACGTTTATTATAGTGGTGAGGATGTCAGGGAGCAGTGGAATAGGGGTTAATATTTTTTTAAAGTTGCGGCGATATGGGGAGTGGCAGATTAGGGGTTAATACATTTATAATAGTGTTTGCGATGCGGGAGGACCTCGGTTTAGGGGTTAATAGGTAGTTTATGGGTGTTAGTGTACTTTTTAACACTTTAGTTATGAGTTTTATGTTACATCTTTGTAGCGTAAAACTCATAACTACTGACTTTAGATGGCGGTACAGATCTTGTCATTTTAGGCTGTAACGCTCGCTTTTTAGCCTCATCGCAAAACTCGTAATACCGGCGCTATGGTAATCCCATGAAAACATCATTTTTAGGAGTGCGGTACTGACGTTGCGGTACACCTATACCGACAAGACTCGTAATTGAAGCGGTGCTGTTTTAATGCTGAAAATGCCATATTAATTAATTGTAATGGCTGCGCTAGGGAAAATTATGCGTTATGGGCCACAACGCTGCTCTTTGACTCATAACGCAAAACTCGTAATCTAGGTGTATGTGTTTTTGTTTTGTTTTTTTTTGTTGTTTTTTTTTATTGAGGCAATAAAGAAATACCGATATTCAGTACAATACAATTTGTAAGCTTAACATGTGTCACAATTGACAAATGTTGTGGAGTAACATACACAAACTAAGATACAGTATTCTGTAGGGGTCGTTATAGGACAACCTAATAAAATAAACTACAGTCATATGCAAAAGTTTAGGCATCCCTTACAATTTCCATGATTTTCATTTATAAATAATTGGGTGTTTGGACCGGCAATTTCATTTTGATCTAACTGAAGGACACAGTAATATTTCAGTAGTGAAATGAGGTTTATTGGATTAACAGAAAATGTGCAATATGCATCCAAACAAAATTAGACAGGTGCATAAATGTGGGCACCCCAACAGAAATATTGCATCAATATTTAATAGAGCCTCCTTTAGCAGAAATAACAGCCTCTAGATGCTTCCTATAGCCTGTAATGAGTGTCTGGATTCTGGATGAAGGTATTTTGGACCATTCCTCCTTGCAAAACATCTCCAGTTCAGTTAGGTTTGATGGTTGCCGAGCATGGACAGCCCGCTTCAAATCACCCCACATATTTTCAATGATATTCAGGTCTGGGGACTGGGTCGGCCATTCCAGAACATTGTACTTGTTCCTCTGCATAAATGCCAGAGTAGATTTTGAGCAGTGTTTTGGGTCATATTCTTGTTGAAATATCCAGCCCCGGCGTAACTTCAACTTTGTGACTGAATCCTCAACATTATTCTCAAGTATCTGCTGATATTGAGTGGAATCCATGCGACACTCAACTTTAACAAGATTCCCAGTACCGGCACTGGCCATACAGCCCCACAGCATGATGGAACATCCACCAAATTTTACTGTGGGTAGCAAGTGTTTGTCTTGGAACGCTGTGTTTTTTTGCCACCATGCATAACACCCCTTGTTATGACCAAATAACTCAATCTTTGTTTCATCAGTTCACAGCACCTTCTTACAAAATGAAGCTGGCTTGTTCAAATGTGTGTTTGCATACCTCAAGCGACTCTGTTTGTGGCGTGTGTGCAGAAAAGGCTTCTTCCGCATCACTCTCCCATACAGCTTCTCCTTGTGCAAAGTGCGCTGAATTATTGAACGATGCACAGTGACACCATCTGCAGCAAGATGATATTGTAGGTATTTGGAGTTGGTCTGTGGGCTGTTTTTGACCGTTCTCACCATCCTTTGCCTTTGCCTCTCCGATTTTTACTTGGCCTGCCACTTCTGGCCTTAACAAGAAATGTGCCTGTAGTCTTCCATTTCCTCACTATGTTCCTCACAGTGGACACTGACAGCTTAAATCTCTGCAATAGCTTTTTGTAGCCTTCCCCTAAACCGTAATGTTGAACAATCTTTGTTTTCAGGTCATTTGAGAGTTGTTTTGAGGCTCCTATGTTGCCACTCTTCATAGAAGAATCAAAGAGAACAACAACTTGCAATTGGCCACCTTAAATACCTTTTCTGATTTGATTCACCTGTCTATGAAGTTCAAGGCTTAATGGGCTCACCAAATCATTTTTGTGTTCCCATTTATCAGTGCTAGGTAGTTACAGGTATTCAAATCAACAAATGACAAGGGTGCCCAAATTTATGCACCTGTCTAATTTCGTTTGGATGCATATTGCACATTTTCTGTTAATCCAATAAACCTAATTTCACTGTCCGTCAGTTATTTGATAGATCACAATGAAATTGCTGATCCAAACACCCAATTATTTATAAATGAAAATCATGGAAATTGTCAGGGGTGCCTAAACCTTTGCATACGACTGTATAAAAAAATGTCTCAATATATTGCGTTCTGTATGGAAAAACTGAACAAACCTTACAGCTCCTCATTTTTTAATTTATTTTTTTAAACATTATATAGATTTATATATCCCCATAACATATACTAAACCAGCTAGCTAATTATTGTCTCAAAATAGTAGATGAAGGCCTCTCATGGACCTCTATAGAAATATCTTTAGCTAAGGGAGAGTTTGGGGGAAATTAAAAAAGATAAAGATAGGGTTTTCGAGGGAGGCATTTTCCCATGCTTACTTTATAAGCTGTATCTTTGGGGGGGGTTTGTGAGTATTACTTTTCTTCTTAAATGAAAAGAGTCCACAGCTGCATTCATTACTTTTGGAAAATAAGAACCTGGCCACCAGGAGGAGGCAAAGACAACCCAGCCAAATGCTTAAATACTCCTCCCACTCCCCTCATCCCCCAGTCATTCTTTGCCTTTCGTCCCAGGAGGTTCGTAGAGACGTGTCAGAATTTTTAAATTTTTGTTTTTTGTCTCTTATGGAGGGTAGTACTCTTCGGCATGGGATAGGAGTTTTAAGTAGTCCTGTCAGTCTCTCAGTGAGGGCTTGGATGAAAGTTAGAGTCCGGAGATGCAGAGAGAGTCTTTCTGCTAAACCATCCCAACTCATATTAACAGTTCCTCAAGCAATCAGCGTTGTCGAACTTCGCTCCGCTGCCTGCTTTCTTCTCTCGAGTCCATGGCAGAGGCGATGCCACTATTCGTCACACTTGAAAGGCCGTGTTCTTGTTCCACGGCGTAGATTCCAGTAAGAACATTTCATTTTACTTGATCGTCAATGTACTGTAATGTGAATGTTTTCCCGATAAGTTACACACCTTTGAGGGTCTAACTATATGACATAAGGGTCTCAGTGAGTCTCTGTTAGTATCTTGGAATCGAGGGTTAATATCTCCTGAGGGGGGTTATTGAACAGGGGGGTTTATAATCATGTTTGTTATGTTATTCAACCTGCTTATGTGTGATGTTTATGGGCTCGTGGTTGAAACTTTGAGGCCTTTGGAAGTGATGCTGCCTTTTGGTGGTGCCGGGTTAGCGCCAGGTGACGCATATGTCGTAGGCGAGCGTGGAGCGGCGGGGAACGCCATCAGAACAGGAGTGTTTGGTGTAGCCGAGAGCCGACACAGTGATTTGCTGTGAAGGATCCCTCAAGTCCGGCAACACGGGAGAAAGGAGCCTGGGTTCCAAAGTCGAAGTAGAGCTCAGCAGTCCCTGCACACACACGCCTGCTGAGCCTGCGACGCCATACCTCTTGGCAGGTATACTCTGCCTGAGACCAGCTGTGGAGAAGGACAGCGGACATCACACAAGCAAAAAGCAGCATTGCTTGGTCCTGTAACCCTAAAGTTTAGGCCTAACTTGTCTAGTGGCCGCAGACACTCTGCCTGGTATATAGCCTAAGCTCAGGTATCACTACAGCTGAGGCTTCTTGTGCTATAGCATATCTCATTTAGAAACATTATCCTGGGTTTATCTAGTCTGGCATAGGTCTTCGAGGGTGAAGATTGTTAGAACTCGCACAGGGACAAAATATTTTCAAGGGAAAACATGCATCATTGCTAACAGGGTAAGTCCCTCAGTCTAAATGTCCAGTGAAGCAACCCGGTGAACTGTGACTGGTGTAAAGCATAAATCTTTCTTTCAAAGTCAGGGGTATAATACGTCTGGTTTATCTGAGAAGGGTGAAGAGTGGAGGGATAAGGCTTAAAATCTTTCGTATAAGCATTGGGCTGTTGGTACGCTTGGGTTCATAGCCCTGCCCTTTCTGTACAAGTCCCTATTAGAGTAACCAGTGAATCAACCCCCTTCTGCATGATGTTTGCTTAAGGATGGAAAACTGAAAAGGCTGGACTTTCTAAAGGCACAGATATGCATTAAGTATGTGCCTGTATTTAGCCTGAAAAAGAACTGCTCATGAACTTACAGGTCTTATTGCTAGATCTTTCTTTGCAAAATTCAACATAATATCTCTTGCTGACTGTGATGAACTCTCGTCTGTTGAATTTTGAGAATATAAAGCTGAAGTGGATAATCTGGGCTTCTGTGGATATTCATCAGCTTAAAGCCTTATAGAACTTGGATGGTGGCAAAGCAGCTTCTAAGCTTTTCAGTCGGATTTATATTATGTATATTATGGATAAACTATCCTACTGTGTTTGGAAGATTTAGTAACTATCCAGGACACTTCAATTATGTATTGATAATTTATCTGAGCCATATTCTATCTGTGCACGATAATTGATGAAAGATTTGGCAGGGGTTAAGTCGCTCTGGAAACCCTGTCTCTATTAATGTGTATTCTTCTGCAGTCTCCCTTTGCATTATTTTGTAGAGAATAAGGCGCAGAAGTAAGAATTATATCTTGCTAGTTTAAAGACAAGTACATATTGAGTGCTGATTTCTGAAGTAGTTTTATATTTGCTACTAAAATCTAAGGGCTCCTTGCTCATTACCTAAGGGTATATTGCTAAAAAAATGTTCTTTCTCTTTCTCTAAGCATCTATTTAAACGTTGCATATATGTTAGGGTCTGCTGGGTAGGCTTAAATGTCTATCTTATCCTCAAAACCTGAACTGGGCTGTGTCAAGTATGAATTAGTCAAGAAGGCTAGTATATATGAGGCTGAATAGATCTCAAGAAGTAAAAAGTCAAATAGGGTTAGGGCCATTTAAGGATCTGGTCGAGCTTAGTGCTATTGATTGTGTTCTCTAAAGCCTTGCATATTGATAGCTCTATCAGGGCATTATAATTGTTGCATGGCCTCATAAGATTTAAGCTATTTTGGAAAGTGTTTTTTTTATCCATATGTATACTGTGATAATCCCTCCTGGCATTATTCTATAGATGTCAGTACACAGAATCTAAAGCTGTATTTTGCTAACTCATATATAAGTATCTACTGTAGTAAGTAATTATATAAATATTATTTACACTTTTGTTATTTTTCACATGTAAGGGTTGTTCAGGCAGATATAATTGCCTGATTTCCGTGAAATTTTTCAGGTGGTTATTGTAAGTCGGAGGTAGATAGCATTGTTAGAATCTTTCACGTTATATAGGTCCTAATAAGTAAATATTTACATATAGAACGCACGGAGATAAGGATATTTAATTGTATTACCCAATTTACATTTGGGTCTAGGGGGTTGTAGAGTTAGGAAAAGACGAAACTCTGAGAAAGGAATTACTCACTTAAGAGACACTTATAGGTAACAGACAAAGTATTAACTGTACAGATATAGGCCTAGATTTGGAGTTTTGTCGGTAACGACCCGCGTAGCTAACGCCGGCTTTTTTCTGGCCGCACCATAAAAATAACTCTGGTATTGAGAGTCCACATAAAGGCTGCGTTAGGCTCCAAAAAAGGAGCGTAGAGCATATTTAACGCAGCTTCAACTCTCGATACCAGAGTTGCTTACGCAAGCGGCCAGCCTCAAAAACGTGCTCGTGCACGATTCCCCCATAGGAAACAATGGGGCTGTTTGAGCTGAAAAAAAACCTAACACCTGCAAAAAAGCCGCGTTCAGCTCCTAACGCAGCACCATTGTTTGCTATGCGGAAACACTTCCTACGTCTGCACCTAACACTCTAACATGTACCCAGAGTCTAAACACCCCTAACCTTACACTTATTAACCCCTAATCTGCCGCCCCTGCTATCGCTGACACCTGCATATTATTATTAACCCCTAATCTGCCGCTCCGTAAACCGCCGCTACTTACATTATCCCTATGTACCCCTAATCTGCTGCCCTAACATCGCCGACCCCTATATTATATTTATTAACCCCTAATCTGCCCCCCACAACGTCGCCTCCACCTGCCTACACTTATTAACCCCTAATCTGCCGAGCGGACCGCACCGCTATTATTATAAAGTTATTAACCCCTAATCCGCCTCACTAACCCTATAATAAATAGTATTAACCCCTAATCTGCCCTCCCTAACATCGCCGACACCTAACTTCAAACATTAACCCCTAATCTGCCGACTGGAGCTCACCGCTATTCTAATAAATGTATTAACCCCTAAAGCTAAGTCTAACCCTAACACTAACACCCCCCTAAGTTAAATATAATTTTAATCTAACAAAATAAATTAACTCTTATTAAATAAATTATTCCTATTTAAAGCTAAATACTTACCTGTAAAATAAATCCTAATATAGCTACAATATAAATTATAATTATATTATAGCTATTTTAGGATTAATATTTATTTTACAAGTAACTTTGTATTTATTTTAACCAGGTACAATAGCTATTAAATAGTTAAGAACTATTTAATAGCTAAAATAGTTAAAATAATTACAAAATTACCTGTAAAATAAATCCTAACCTAAGTTACAATTAACCTAACACTACACTATCAATAAATTAATTAAATACAATTCCTACAAATAAATACAATTAAATAAACTTGCTAAAGTACAAAAAATAAAAAAGAACTAAGTTACAAAAAATAAAAAAATATTTACAAACATAAGAAAAATATTACAACAATTTTAAACTAATTACACCTACTCTAAGCCCCCTAATAAAATAACAAAGCCCCCCAAAATAAAAAATGCCCTACCCTATTCTAAATTACTAAAGTTCAAAGCTCTTTTACCTTACCAGCCCTGAACAGGGCCCTTTGCGGGGCATGCCCCAAGAAGTTCAGCTCTTTTGCCTGTAAAAAAAAACATACAATACCCAAGCCCCCCAACATTACAACCCACCACCCACATGCCCCTAATCTAACCCAAACCCCCCTTAAATAAACCTAACACTAAGCCCCTGAAGATCTTCCTACCTTGTCTTCACCTCACCGGGTTCACCGATCTGTCCAGAAGAGCTCCTCCGATGTCCTGATCCAAGCCCAAGCTGGGGGCTGAAGAGGTCCATGATCCGGCTGAAGTCTTCATCCAAGCGGGGCAGAAGAGGTCTTCCATCCGATTGAAGTCTTCATCCAAGCGGGATCTTCTATGGTCATCCATCCAGAGCGGCAGGATCCTGAAGACCTCCGACGCGGAACATCCATCCTGGCCGACGACTGAACGACGAATGACGGTTCCTTTAAATGACGTCATCCAAGATGGCGTCCCTCGAATTCCGATTGGCTGATAGGATTCTATCAGCCAATCGGAATTAAGGTAGGAATATTCTGATTGGCTGATGGAATCAGCCAATCAGAATCAAGTTCAATCCGATTGGCTGATCCAATCAGCCAATCAGATTGAGCTCGCATTCTATTGGCTGTTCCGATCAGCCAATAGAATGCGAGCTCAATCTGATTGGCTGATCGGATCAGCCAATCGGATTGGACTTGATTCTGATTGGCTGACTCCATCAGCCAATCAGAATATTCCTACCTTAATTCCGATTGGCTGATAGAATCCTATCAGCCAATCGGAATTCGAGGGACGCCATCTTGGATGACGTCATTTAAAGGAACCGTCATTCGTCGTTCAGTCGTCGGCCAGGATGGATGTTCCGCGTCGGAGGTCTTCAGGATCCTGCCGCTCCGCTCCGGATGGATGACCATAGAAGATCCCGCTTGGATGAAGACTTCAATCGGATGGAAGACCTCTTCTGCCCCGCTTGGATGAAGACTTCAGCCGGATCATGGACCTCTTCAGCCCCCCGCTTGGGCTTGGATCAGGACATCGGAGGAGCTCTTCTGGACAGATCGGTGAACCCGGTGAGGTGAAGACAAGGTAGGAAGATCTTCAGGGGCTTAGTGTTAGGTTTATTTAAGGGGGGTTTGGGTTAGATTAGGGGTATGTGGGTGGTGGGTTGTAATGTTGGGGGGCTTGGGTATTGTATGTTTTTTTTTACAGGCAAAAGAGCTGAACTTCTTGGGGCATGCCCCGCAAAGGGCCCTGTTCAGGGCTGGTAAGGTAAAAGAGCTTTGAACTTTAGTAATTTAGAATAGGGTAGGGCATTTTTTTATTTTGGGGGGCTTTGTTATTTTATTAGGGGGCTTAGAGTAGATGTAATTAGTTTAAAATTGTTGTAATATTTTTCTTATGTTTGTAAATATTTTTTTATTTTTTGTAACTTAGTTCTTTTTTATTTTTTGTACTTTAGCTAGTTTATTTAATTGTATTTATTTGTAGGAATTGTATTTAATTAATGTATTGATAGTGTAGTGTTAGGTTAATTGTAGGTAATTGTAGGTAGTTTATTTAATTAATTTATTGATAGTGTAGTGTTAGGTTTAATTGTAACTTAGGTTAGGATTTATTTTACAGGTAATTTTGTAATTATTTTAACTATTTTAGCTATTAAATAGTTCTTAACTATTTAATAGCTATTGTACCTGGTTAAAATAAATACAAAGTTACCTGTAAAATAAATATTAATCCTAAAATAGCTATAATATAATTATAATTTATATTGTAGCTATATTAGGATTTATTTTACAGGTAAGTATTTAGCTTTAAATAGGAATAATTTATTTAATAAGAGTTAATTTATTTCGTTAGATTAAAATTATATTTAATTTAGGGGGGTGTTAGTGTTAGGGTTAGACTTGGCTTTAGGGGTTAATACATTTATTAGAATAGCGGTGAGCTCCAGTCGGCAGATTAGGGGTTAATGTTTGAAGTTAGGTGTCGGCGATGTTAGGGAGGGCAGATTAGGGGTTAATACTATTTATTATAGGGTTAGTGAGGCGGATTAGGGGTTAATAACTTTATAATAATAGCGGTGCGGTCCGCTCGGCAGATTAGGGGTTAATAAGTGTAGGCAGGTGGAGGCGACGTTGAGGGGGGCAGATTAGGGGTTAATAAATATAATATAGAGGTCGGCGGTGTTAGGGGCAGCAGATTAGGGGTACATAAGTATAACGTAGGTGGCGGCGCTTTGCGGTCGGCAGATTAGGGGTTAATTATTGTAGGTAGCTGGCTGCGACGTTGTGGGGGGCAGGTTAGGGGTTAATAAATATAATATAGGGGTCGGCGGTGTTAGGGGCAGCAGATTAGGGGTACATAAGTATAACGTAGGTGGCGGTCGGCAGATTAGGGGTTAAAAAAATTTAATCGAGTGTCGGCGATGTGGGGGGACCTCGGTTTAGGGGTACATAGGTAGTTTATGGGTGTTAGTGTACTTTAGAGTACAGTAGTTAAGAGCTTTATAAACCGGCGTTAGCCCAGAAAGCTCTTAACTACTGACTTTTTTCCTGCGGCTGGAGTTTTGTCGTTAGAGTTCTAACGCTCACTTCAGACACGACTCTAAATACCGGAGTTAGAAAAATCCCATTGAAAAGATAGGATACGCAATTTACGTAAGGGGATCTGCGGTATGGAAAAGTTGCGGCTGAAAAGTGAGCGTTAGACCCTATTTTGAGTGACTCCAAATACCGGAGGTAGCCTAAAACCAGCGTTAGGAGCCTCTAACGCTGGTTTTCACGGCTGACGCCAAACTCCAAATCTAGGCCATAGTTTGGTCACTTGTTGGGACTAGCACAGTTGAACGTATTTGTTGCACTATTTTTTTGTTATTTTTTTTCCTGCGTTAGTTTTTTTAAATATTTGTATATATTACATATGGAGAAGTTTGTCCATACTGTCAAAGCTAAATCAGCAGTAATGGCTCCTAAAAAAGACAAAAAGGGCAAAATAAGCTCTACATTGCAGGAGAGTATTGTGGAAGAAATTAGTGTTGCTAAGATGGATATAGATTCTCAAGCTTTGGTTAAAGCCATCTATGACGCAATGACTCCACAATTTGATCAGATACGAGAAGACATGCTTTCACTTACAAATGAGATTCATTCCTTTAATAGGATTGAAGCAGCTGAATTACGCATCTCAGATATCGAAGATAGAATGCATAAGCAGAACAGGATACAAGTTTTTATAGGTCTACCTTAAAAAAACTGCAGGATAGGATAGATGATTTGGAGGATAGATCCAGGAGGAATAACCTCAGAATTATTGGCGTACCAGAAACAATAGAGTATATAGACCTGAAAAAGTTTATACTGAAAAAACTCCCTCTGCTCTTAGAATTGCCGGGGCCGAAACGGCAGCTTACAGTTGAAAGAATTCACAGAATAGGACAGGAAAGACTTAGGCCAGATGGGAGCAAGATAGCTAGACCTATAATTGTCAAAATGCTTAATTTCCAAGACAAAGTTGATTTATTAAACGCATATCGCAAAAAGAAAGAGGTTATGCTGGAGGGAGGTAAATTACTCCTTTTTCAGGATTATTCAATGGAAACTACTAACCGCCGCAAGGCGATGGCCCCTCTTTGTACTTGTATTATTAAGAAAGGATATGAAGCTTTCCTCTTATATCCTGCTAGGATTAAGGTACTCAAAGATAACACCTGGCACATATTAAATACACAACAAGAAGCAAATAATTTCTTAGATGAACATGAATAAGAAGAGTATAATGTTGTAAAGCTGCAGTAGGCCAGAGAGTTTACAATAGTAATGGAATATATATTAGGCAAAGGTTTTAAGTTGGTATGTGTGTTGTTTTTTTCTTCCTCCGATGGCCTCTTCGAGCTTGTATAATCGCCTCTTTATATTGGAAATAGAATTGTTAGTCTCTACTTCTCAGTGCCAAAATGACAGATAAAGTGAATATCGACTTAATATCTTGGAATGTTAGAGGTATCACCTCCCCAATTAAAAGAAAAATGATTATTAAAAATCTTAGAAACTTAGATGTAATATTGCATTCCTCCAGGAAACTTATATTGTTCAAAACTAAGCAAATAAACTTCGAACAGGTTGGGTTGGTGAAGTCATTGCCTCAGCAGGCACTGCCAGGAAACGCGGGGTAGCAATTTTGCTGCATAAAACTTTGGAGTATAAGATTACGCAGTCTGAGATAGATGTTGATGGTAGGTTTATAATTGTACAGATGGTCATAAGAGGCCAAAGTTATGTTTTATGTAATGTGTATGGACCCAATAATTATATACGTGATTTTTGGGATAAAATGCAGGGCAAACTATCGCATTTTATAGAAAGTAAGCTGATAGTAGCAGGCGATTTTAATCTGATTGCGCAATACCCCTTAGATAGATGGCCTTATAAAGGGAAGGTGGCAAGTAGAGAAAAACAAGATATTACTCTTTTTAGAAAGTTTAGAAATGCTTTAAACTTAAAGGATGTGTGGCGTATGCAAAATCCCGAGACAAAGGGCTATACCTGTAAATCTAATACCTTTAAAACGCTCTCGCGCATAGACTACATTTTAATTAATGGAAGATTAATGGGGGCAGCAGTTGCAGATATAAGAGATATTATCATTTCAGACCATGCCCCAATCTTGCTTACGTTACCAGTGGGTGTTTCCCCAAAAAGTAATCCCTCTTACCCTTTCCCAAAATATCTGTACTTGAATAGTAAATTCAAGAATTGGCTGATTGATGCCTGGAAGAAATTTGAATATAATAATGCTATGTTAGTCTCCAGTCCGGAGACATATTGGGAGGCCTCTAAGGCGGTATTACGTGGAGAAGTAAAAGCCTATAAAGTCTGGAAAAAAAATCAGATTCGGGATGTTCTGCTTTCAAATCTGTTATCTAACGCTTATAATGCGTATATACAAGAAGCATCCCCAGCCAATTGGCAGAAATATTCACAAACTAAAAAATAAAGAGAAATCTTTCTTCAACAAAAAGCTGCAAGCGAACTTATTCGGACTAATGCACGGCTATATAAATATGGGGGCAAGATAGGGAAAATTTAGCTAATTTAGTGAAACAAAACCGCTCCAATTATATCTCCATGATATCGACTAAAGATAGAAGGTTAACAAAATCTACTGCTATTAGTGCTGAATTTCTCGAATATTATAAACAGATCTTTCTTCCGAGAGATATTAACGAAGTTAATAAAAAAGCTTTTTGGAATACTTGTAAGTTACCCTGTTTAGATGCTGAGGCCGGTAAGGCCATGCGGGAACCAATTAACAAAAAGGAAATTATTCAGGCGATTAAAGAGTGTAGCCTTAATTAAGCGGCGGGCCCTGATACTTTTCCAGCAGAATATTATAAAATTTTGTCAGATCAAGTGATAGATCCTTTACATGGCTTATTTAATGCATATTATGTTCAGGGTCATCCAATATCGGTCAATTTCAGTGCCTCATTAATTGTTTTAGTTCCGAAAAAGGGCAAGAACGTGGAAAAATTGGATTCATATCGTCCAATTTGGTTGTTGAATATGGACTATAAGCTCTTAACAAGTATTTTGGCAACTAGACTTCAGAAAGTTCTTGCTAGCCTAATTCACCCGGATCAAACAGGCTTCTTAAAAGGTAGATCCTCATTTTTGAATTTGAGGAAATTATTGCTGACAGTAGAGTATTATAATACAAGAAAGAAATTAAATAAAATGGATTCAGAGGATAAGGCAATTATAGCTCTAGATGCCGAAAAAGCCTTTGACTCTATCAGTTGGGGGCATTTATGTTTTACGTTAGAACAATTTGGCTTTAAAGGTCCCTTTCTATCTTTTTTTTTTGTATTATTTTTTTTATTGAGGTTTTGTATAATATACATAAAACATAAAACATAAACCGCCTTTCGAAACTAGCGAATGTTACAAATACAATTGAGCAACATATTTCAACGATGATACAAATCACATTAGATAGGCAGATGGAACCTCGATTTTATAATAGATTAGTAAAAGTGTCTGACCTATTGAACTCTTAAGTTTGAGGCCTAATGGCTTGTAGAAATAGCAACCAACTACAGGTCAGATAGATATCTCCTTGTGAGCTGCACAGAGAGAAGGAATAAGCATATGTTATGGAGGGGGAGGATATTCAGCGGGTGAGCACCGCTATGAGTATGATGGGGGGGGATTGGAGGACGGAGCCATAAGGATGAACACATACAAATATATCTACAATGTGACGTCATAAAAGATATATACTTTAGTGGGACCTCTGTAAAAAAAGTTATCAGAGAATTAGCTAAATGAGATACTGTCAGTGAAGGCCATTCTTCCATTAATATCTTAGTGTGACTAGGGGTCCATAAGGGAATGCGTCACTAGGGGTTAGTAATATATACATATGTTAAAGGCTAATATGAGAGAACATATGGGTTTGCCATATAACTAGTATGCAATATGCTGTAATGATATTTCTAATCATATACCTTTTTTTCTTCTTCTTTTTTTTTTTTTTTTTAAATAATAACCTTAACTATACCTAGGTGGGGTTTCAAAAATAGAGATATAGAAGATCTTGAATGCTATACACGTCCTTACAGAGAGTTGTAAAACATATTAAGTTAAGGGAAATTCGAGCAGGATATACACATAAATAGTTAGACCAGAATAGAATTACTTGCAATTCTCTTGTAAGAGGAGTGATCAATTATAGCATCTAATAAGGGATAGTAGCGATGAAATACATTTGATCATACAAAAACACATTATATATGTAGTACATAACATAACCTGCAAGGAGGTAAGGCAATTTATAGAATCCCTTTAACAGTAGTATATAATAGTACTAATTGGAACGGGATAGCACTATGTACAAACTTCTCTGAGTTAGATCTTAAGAGGATTAGTTGTAATCATGCTAAGTGAGTGATATGTTAGACCTGTTATTATGTGTCTGGTGGTGTTCATTCAGGAAAGTCGACTATTTGAGAGAAAGGACTAGACATACAGATAACATTGCTCTGCTACTCTATATTCTTAACAGTTCAAGGCTTCAGGCATAAAAGCAATATAAGCTAAACAAGCAAAACTAACCCAGCTCCTATCAAGATATGCAGAAAGGTATATTGCATCTCTAGTATAGGCTTATTAATAAGATTGGATATTGCAGGGAATATAGCCAGGGAGTGTATGGACAGACCTTCTGTGTGCTTCTAGTTAGGTGTTAGCTAGAAATGTTGTATATGCATAGTTATCCTTTCTAAGCTAGTAAGACCCAAAATAATAACCTTTTGACTCTATTTTCTGACTGTGTGTGAGCTTAGACCCACTAATCCATCTGGGTTTATGGCGGTGCCTATAAATGTACATTTACATTTTGGCTAAAATCAGATAATAAAAACTAAGCCTGTGGCAGGAAAGGGTTGTGGAAATATCTAATATTAACTGTTAGTATTTAGGCTTAGAGTGGCACCTGATGGAATCTATAGTAAATATGTAATCATAGACAGTACAGCAGGTGATGTGTTCTATGTGAAGAATAGCCTAAGCTAGTGGATATCCAAAAAGGTTAATCTTTCTCCAGATAGAATATTGCAAACTTTGTAAGGGCAAGTGTCTGCTATGATAACCTGGTATTAAGCAATAATAAAATAGTCAAACACATAAAACCGCAGCATGGAGCATTGTATAAGCAGCAGCCTACAAATCAATTTCTATCAAAAATGAGGACTGAGGGGGGGGGCGTGTCCGAATGGCGTACCTAACCAGTCGCATGTACTGTTAGCTCCGCAAGATTTCTCTACAAACCGCCGTTTTAGAGCTTTTAACAGCAAATCTAGATATTAGCTTTTGTTGCCTAATATAAGGTGAACATAACCTAACTTCCTTATGCTGTATTTATGAAAGCGGAGACACAGTTTGGAAGCTTAATACCTAAGGCGGCGGCCTACACATAGGTAGCAACCCCCCCCCGGCTCCTCCGGGTTACCAGTGCCGGCAGCGGGAGACTGCCTTACTGTCCTTCTAAACAACACTGCAGAAGCAACATTGCACACCTCAACATATTATTACTAAGCGCACATCATGAATGAACTCTATTCAGCAAGCTACCGGGTAATGGACTACTCTAAAATGGCGGCCGCTTGGGAGATAGAACTGGAACAGGAACTCAATTTACGCTTCGCTAAGCTGGATAGGCTGCTTGACAAAATATGCCACAACCAGCCTTGTCAGGTTGCTACAGAGAGCGCTGGCCACAGGCATTTACACTCTGCCACATCAAATCCATGTATTGCAGAGCCCGGAACAAAAAATGGAGCCCAGAGAGGAGCAATAATGGAGGTGAGACCTTTACCCTTACCTTTACCCGCCCTACCACAGCCACAGGTGGTTGCTGATGTCCCCCGGGGGCCCGATCACCTCATACATAGCAGAGAGGAAGCGTCATATGGCTCACAGACGGTGCTGGGGGGCTCGGGGGCGGCTGGAGGCCACCCGCATACCATACAGCTGACCGATGTGCCCACATGGCTCCTATCGGAACACGGGGAATCAGCAGGGACTATACTAGCCGAGATGAAGAGTAGCGACAAAGGCCCTGTTTTGCATCGCAGTAAAGCCCAACTAATAACAGCACCACCAGAGCTGCTCGCAGTGCAGGAACATATCAAAGGTGCATTGGCTGTCACTCCACGACTTTTCCCATACAGTAAGCTAGAGGAGGAGAGAGGCTCAGAAGTGGGGATAGTCGCTATTGCTCTGGGACTGCGCCTTCACAATGTGCACTTAACATCAGATACATACGAGCATGAGATTATTAAACCAAATAACCCCACTGACGGCATATCAGATATAACCTCGTGGAGCACACAACTGGACACAGGCTGAAAACCATAGCATTTTTGCATGCCCAAAACTCATCTCACTCAGCTAAACCTGTGCTATTACGTTAAGTCTATTTTGCATAATGTCCCCCAAAAGCTTTCTCTCTATGGTAACCTTCCTCAAAACCTGTAAAATGTTTGTTTGCCTCCTTTAAACCCTGTAAAATGCATGAACAATGTTGGCGCTTGTAAACACCTGAACCTGAGTCATCATATTTGGCAGCAACCCTCCTTTATGGCACTTAGTAATGGCCCAGGTATCCCCATATCAGCAATCGGTAGCCGCACATTTATATTGTTGCCCTCTCTCCAAGATGCAATTCTTCAACGCCCCCAAATGATTAGCTAATGGGCAAAGCTGCAATGTGTATATGTTACCCTGTTTCATTACATATAATTGTGCAAATGTTTATACTGGCTCCATAAGATCCTAGGACTGCGCTAATATGACAACCAGTGTGCCTGAACATATGGACTCTGAAATAATCACATTGTTATCTGTTTGTTTGTTTTTTTTTTTTTTGTTTGCTTAGTTTTATTTAGGTGTAATAAAATCCCCTGGACATTCAAGAAAAAAAAAAAAAAAAAATGAGGACTGAGAACAAAAGATTATATATTAAGAACAATTACAGCAAAATAATAGGGCTGTGTAAACACCATATTTCCCCGGTATGTAGTTTAGCTGTTTAATATCTGAATACTCATTAAAAACTCAGTAGAAGGTTTGAACTCAGAGTTCTAATTATAGGTCTATCACTTTGTCAACATTGACTCTGAACCAATTAAGTAGATTGAAGAATAGGGCTAAGATCTCTGTTTGAGAGCAGCCACCAGGAGTAGTATAAGTTTTACCATATCAGGGAGAGGTTAAGGGATATTTCAGTTTGGCCAATCATCAAAAAGCATATAAAACTAGTTTAGTATCTACTGCATTACTAGATAAACTAGTTAATCTGACATTAATGGCCTTAAACTAGTGTATGTATAATCCCAACTTGTAGGTAATTTAGGGGATTTAAAGCGATGTAGACATACAGGGTCAATCTCATATATGTATTCACTTATATACAAGTGACAAAAAAGGAACACAAGTTAACATTGTGGAGTGCGAATGCCTTCTTTAGTAGAGGCACAGAGAATTTAGCTAGCAGTAAGGCTCCTATTTCGAATGTGAGAAAGATCCTTAATACAGGAACACCAGCCTAACCCATAACTATTATTGCGTATAACATGACGATTAACATAGTAAAAGTTGCGTGCTAACATAGAGAGTCCAGCTTTTAGTAAGAAGTGGTCAAGTTTTAAGTACTATCCTGTTAATATATGAACCTGTTAAAACACATGAAAGTTTGCAAAGCTTCAAGTTTACCCTGAATTTTACTCCTTAATGTAATGACAGCATGTCCTTGCAAATTATATCACACCCTAAGGTGTTTTGGTCACTTATTAGAATAATAGTCTAAAGAGGAGGACTTGAAATGGAAGTTAGCCAACACTAAAATAAAACACATAACAAATATAAAATATAAAATATTGGCATCATTAGCATAACTACTAGCTTGTACAAGCAAAGTAGGAACTGGAGATAAAATGGCCACGACCTGCAGGAAAGAGACACAGAGATCAAAAACCCTTCACACATACAAGCATTACCTCTAATTTGCACATTGTGAATTATAGATATACTAATATATGGTGCAAAGAACACAAACCAAAATATTGGGTGTTGAGACTCTAAAGATATGGATGAAAACCTCCTTTGGGAGCTATGAGTGTATCCTTAGTCATGAGGGTAATGTGGGACCCAGTACACATATTATTGGAACTCGTACTTAACAGAAAATCAGGGAATATGGAATCAATATGAAGGAACAGGGAAGAGAAATACAACAAAAACACTATCCCTCAGTATTGAAATATTATAAGTGGAATGTTTAACGAAAGATAAACCTTGCAAGCTCAATCAGCATAAGCAGATTTCAACAAAAGTTCCGGGTAGACAAATTAGGTGCGATCAGCTTAAGGGGCCTGAGAGTTGTATTAGGCAAGTCTTTATCAAATCTCCCATAGGGTGCAATCGCATTAGGTTTTCCCAGAGTGCAGAGAGAAAAATAAAGAATAAAAAAAAATGCAGTCCATTCATACGATCTATTAAATGTGTCTGTTGAGTGAACTCCGGTAGAGATTATGAGGATGCCATTTTCTTTTGAACTTAGGAATTAGGTTGTGCAGCTAGCCGATGCCACATGGTAGTAGAGCCAGGGCAGGTTCTGAATCCGCAATCCACGTAGTGTCTCCAGGGGGAAGGCGAGTGCCCTGGTGAGTGATACCGCCATGATGAGCGGTGATGTCAAAAAAGTAGTAGGATTTCAGGCTCCCGGTATACGCAGGGGCTAAAGGCTTCTCTAGGTGCAGGGTAGTAGTACCGGGAACTGAGTAAGCATAGTCAATGGTCAGAGTCCCAGGATCTTCACACCTCCCTAGTGCAGGGACATTCACCATCTCTGCCTCTAACTGACTTTCGCTGAGCAGTTCCACCGCCGGGAGTGACGAATTCAGCTCCCGCAGCTCAGAATGCCCTGAAGGTGTTGCAATTTGGAGCGCCATGTTTTGTTCTCCCTTCCCAGTTGGAGTAGCTATCTCCTCACTAGGCCAGGCTGTAGAAGATTTATCCTTGTTACTGCAAGCTGCAATAAGATCTTCATAGCAAGCATCGATCTTAGTATTTAAATGTTCTAGCAGGGACCGCAGTGCGGGGTAGGATGCCTCCATGTTCAGGCCTCATAGAGGGCCGCAAAACCATGCGCCTGCACCACCGAATCCTATAGTGGTGGCAGGGATAAGCGTTTCTGATGATATGCAAGTTAGCTGCAGTGCAGTTTAGGAACTTTTAAAAGGCTGTGACAATGGTTATTAACCTATTATTAGGTAGTAATTAGCCCCTTCCATTTACATGTGTTCAGAGCTCCACAAACTAGCGACCGTCCATGTTGGCTCCGCCCCCCCCCTTTCTATCTTTTATTCAGGCATTATATGATAAACTGAGATCTGCATAAATAGTTAACGGGGTATGCACAGATTATTTCCAACTATTTTGTGGCACTCGTCAAGGCTGCCCGCTGTCCCCGCTCTTGTTCAACCTCAGTATTGAACCTTTAGCAATTGCCTTACGTAAGGCCATTAGGGGGATAAAAGTGGGAAATTCAGAGACACAAATCTCTCTATATGCTGACGATTTACTTGTCTTTCTCTCCAATATGGGGGAAAATGTGCCTGTATTATTGAGTCTGCTTGAAACATTTGCATCCTTTTCAGGATATGCAATAAATTCAAAAAAAATCAGAAATTTTATGGCTAAATCTTACTAGAGAGTCATATTCTGCATTATCATTTAAAGAAGTTAAAAATATAAAATATCTATGAATTAGCGTTTCAACTTGCCCTGAGGAATGGTATAAGGCAAATTTTTCTGGGGTGATTAAGAAAATTATGGAAGATATGTTAAAATGGGCATCCTTTCCTCTAACACTTGCGGCTAAAATAAATATAATTAAAATGATCGCGTTACCTAAATTATTGTATGTGATGGAAAATATTCCCCTTTTTTTACAAAAAGTGGATATAAAACAGTTTTGGGTGATTTTTATGGGGCAATACTAAACCAAAACTATCTTTAAAAAGACTAAGGCCTAGATTTAGAGTTTGGCGGTAGCCGTGAAAACCAGCGTTAGAGGCTCCTAACGCTGGTTTTAGGCTACCGCCGGTATTTGGAGTCAGTCAAAAAAGGGTCTAACGCTCACTTTTCAGCCGCGACTTTTCCATACTGCAGATCCCCTTACGTAAATTGCGTATCCTATCTTTTCAATGGGATCTTTCTAACTCCGGTATTTAGAGTCGTGTCTGAAGTGAGCGTTAGAAATCTAACGACAAAACTCCAGCCGCAGAAAAAAGTCAGTAGTTAAGAGCTTTCTGGGCTAACGCCGGTTTATAAAGCTCTTAACTACTGTGCTCTAAAGTACACTAACACCCATAAACTACCTATGTACCCCTAAACCGAGGTCCCCCCACATCGCCGCCACTCTATTAAAATTTTTTAACCCCTAATCTGCCGACCGCACACCGCTGCCACCTATGTTATCCCTATGTACCCCTAATCTGCTGCCCCTAACACCGCCGACCCCTATATTATATTTATTAACCCCTAACCTGCCCCCCACAACGTCGCAGCCAGCTACCTACAATAATTAACCCCTAATCTGCCGACCACAAAGAGCCGCCACCTACATTATAGCTATGTACTCCTAATCTGCTGCCCCTAACACCGGTGACCCCTATATTATATTTATTAACCCCCTCAACGTCGCCTCCACCTGCCTACACTTATTAACCCCTAATCTGCCGAGCGGACCGCACCGCTACTATAATAAAGTTATTAACCCCTAATCCGCCTCACTAACCCTATAATAAATAGTATCAACCCCTAATCTGCCCTCCCTAACATCGCCGACACCTAACTTCAATTATTAACCCCTAATCTGCCGACTGGAGCTCACCGCTATTCTAAGAAATGTATTAACCCCTAAAGCTAAGTCTAACCCTAACACTAACACCCCCCTAAATTAAATATAATTTTAATCTAACTAAATTAATTAACTCTTATTAAATAAATTATTCCTATTTAAAGCTAAATACTTACCTGTAAAATAAATCCTAATATAGCTACAATATAAATTATATTTATATTATAGCTATTTTAGGATTAATATTTATTTTACAGGTAACTTTGTATTTATTTAAACCAGGTACAATAGCTATTAAATAGTTAAGAACTATTTAATAGCTAAAATAGTTAAAATAATTACAAATTTACCTGTAAAATAAATCCTAACCTAAGTTACAATTAAACCTAACACTACACTATCAATAAATTAATTAAATAAAATACCTATAATTATCTACAATTAAACCTAACACTACACTATCAATAAATAAATTAAATACAATTCCTACAAATAAATACAATGAAATAAAAGAACTAAGTTACAAAAAATAAAAAAATATTTACAAACATTAGAAATATATTACAACAATTTTAAACTAATTACACCTACTCTAAGCCCCCTAATAAAATAACAAAGCCCCCCCAAAATAAAAAAATGCCCTACCCTATTCTAAATTACTAAAGTTCAAAGCTCTTTTACCTTACCAGCCCTGAACAGGGCCCTTTGCGGGGCATGCCCCAAGAAGTTTAGCTCTTTTGTCTGTAAAAAAAAACATACAATACCCCCCCCAACATTACAACCCACCACCCACATACCCCTAATCTAACCCAAACCCCCCTTAAATAAACCTAACACTAAGCCCCTGAAGATCTCCCTACCTTGAGTTTATTTTACAGGTAAATTTGTAGTTAAAATAAATACAAAGTTACCTGTAAAATAAATATTAATCCTAAAATAACTATAATATAATTATAATTTATATTGTAGCTATATTAGGATTTATTTTACAGGTAAGTATTTAGCTTTAAATAGGAATAATTTATTTAATAAGAGTTAATTAATTTCGTTAAAATTATATTTAATTTAGGGGGGTGTTAGTGTTAGGGTTAGACTTAGCTTTAGGGGTTAATACATTTCTTAGAATAGCGGTGAGCTCCAGTCGGCAGATTAGGGGTTAATAATTGAAGTTAGGTGTCGGCGATGTTAGGGAGGGCAGATTAGGGGTTAATACTATTTATTATAGGGTTAGTGAGGCGGATTAGGGGTTAATAACTTTATAATAATAGCGGTGCGGTCCGCACGGCAGATTAGGGGTTAATAAGTGTAGGCAGGTGGAGGCGACGTTGAGGGGGGCAGATTAGGGGTTAATAAATATAATATAGGGGTCGGCGGTGTTAGGGGCAGCAGATTAGGGGTACATAGGGATAATGTAAGTAGCGACGGTTTACGGAGCGGCAGATTAGGGGTTAATAATAATATGCAGGGGTCAGCGATAGCGGGGGCGGCAGATTAGGGGTTAATAAGTGTAAGGTTAGGGGTGTTTAGACTCGGGGTACATGTTAGGGTGTTAGGTGCAGACGTAGGAAGTGTTTCCCCATAGGAAACAATGGGGCTGCGTTAGGAGCTGAACACGGCTTTTTTGCAGGCGTTAGGTTTTTTTTCAGCTCAAACAGCCCCATTGTTTCCTATGGGGGTTTTTGAAGCTGGCCGCGTCCGTAAGCAACTCTGGTATCGAGAGTTGAAGTTGCTTTAAATATGCTCTACACTCCTTTTTTGGAGCCTAACGCAGCCATTCTGTGGACTCTCAATACCAGAATTATTTTAAAGGTGTGCGGCCAGAAAAAAGCCAGCGTTAGCTACGCGGGTCGTTACAGACAAAACTCTAAATCTAGCCGTAAGCCAGCCGAAAGAACAAGCAGGGTTAAGTTTTCCTTCAATTCAAAAGTATAACCTTGCGTGTTTGATAAAGATTGTCCCAGACTGGCTAACGGATAAATGGGCATTAGCTCTTCGGGACATAGAAATTGTTTTTTTTAAACCTTATTCATTAAAGGCACTTGTTCATATGAATCAAAAAGCCTGGCCTCTATTGCTCAAAAAGATGTATACCTTTAAAAACCCTATAATAGCGTGGCAAAAATTTTGCCGGGCTCAGAATATTAACTTTCAGTGTTCCAAATTTCTGCCTATACAAAAAAAAAAAAAACGGTATTTCCTGCGGGGCTTGATACGGAAGTATTTAAAAGGTGGAAAATTAAGGGGCTTGAGTTTTTTTTTCAATGCATAGATACGGATAAGAATGTTACACATTCATTTAGTACTTTGAAAGAAAAATATGATCTTCCTAACAGAGACATGTTTGGTTACTTTCAAATCAGACATTTTCTGAATGCACAGTCTCTGAAAGATTTTCACAAGAATTGGGAAAGAGTCTATGCTGGTAAAAGTATCTTTCTTAAGGGTAAAGTCTCCATATCGCAATGGTACAATTTGCTTTTAATTAAAGAAGGTCAAATGGCCATGGAACGTCTGCGAGAAAAATGGTCTTTTGATATCCCCGCTATAGAGAACAAGACAAATGAAGAGTGTTGCTAGGGCATGGGCAGCTACCCCGCAATTATCCTGGCGGGAATCCGATATTAAGTTAATTAATAGAGTATATATTACTCCAGAGGATTTAGGTAGATGGAATAAGGCACAAGTCTACGAATGTGCTCGGTGCAGATGCCCTAATGCCAATCTGATCCACTGCATTTGGGCATGTCCCAAGGTAAATTAATTTTGGCGTAAAGTAATATATTGGATTTCCAAAGTATTAAAGTATGAAGTTGTGTTGGACAAGGATGAAATAGTTTTTTTGAAGAAATATAAGGATAGGGGAGAGAATATAGATTTTATTAATTTTATAATACTTTGTGCGAGAAATTTTATTTTCTCCTCTTGGAAATCCAATAAAAAAACAGCGATATCTTCGCTCCTTAATATGTTAGATAACAAATTAATTTTGGAACAACATGAAACTCTAATAGGATCAGAAAGCGAGATTTTTTAACAAATGGAGTAACTATATATTCTCAAATCCAATGGAGTTGCAAAGGAGACTTATTTCCCCTTTTAAGAACTCTTTATGGATTCAAAATGCAGTTTTGAGAGGGGAAATTAGTAGAGAAATTGTTGATAATGTCTGAAATTGCAGGCTCGAGAGGCATACATTGGGCTCCCTTGTCCCCCCCCCCCCTTTTTTTTTTTTTTGATTTGTTGTCTTGTTTTGTTGTCTTGCTTTGTTTTGCTGAGTTTTGTTATCTTCATATTTATTTATTTTTGTCTTGGTACAAGATGTTAGTGTGGGCCTGTTTTTTTTTTTTTTTTTTTAATTCTTCTTTATTGAAAGAAACAGAGTCGACATAACATTTCTATTCATATTGTACAGCCAATAAACAATAATCTTATTTTACAGGCAATTGTACATGGGGTTGATATACAGTTTATCTGACTATATGCCTGTGGTTCATTGCAGAGGTAACTAGTTCGAAAGGTTATAACCATGTCCATGGTGTCTGCATATGAATTTACACTCTGTTCCCTAAAAAAAACATTTTCCATTTTTAAACTTCCAATGAACTATTTACAGATTTAACAATCAACCATTAACAGTTAACCATTTAGTGTTTCCGCACTTTGTTCTTAGGTTAAGAGGGGAAGTAAGAGGAAAGGGAGAAAGGGGAAAAAAAAACAAAAAAAACCCCACATAATTTTGTGTGGGAGTCCAGTCTAAACACCTCGTCTTTTACTCAAAACAACATTACTTCCAGAGATTCTCGGTTTAGATCTTGACTTTGTGTATTAATCCCTATGGGTCGCCTCCCTTCTCTCAGATTGATTTGTAATATTGCCTTTAAGTGGGCAAAGGGCTTTAATACTTGATTCTGTATAGTTGGGTCCAATGTGTCTATAAATAGTTTCCATTTCCGTAGGAAGGGACTCAATCTGTGTGCTGTGTCTAGTCTCACATCGTATTGTTCCACAAAGAGTTGCTTGAGTAACATGTGTTTTAGTTGTGCTACTGTCGGTGCCTGTCTAGTGATCCATCTTTTAAGAATGCATTGTCTAGCCAGTAGTGTGTATAGTGTTAGGAATCTATGTAGTCTCTTATGTGTGTCATCCCATTTCAGCATAAAAATTTCCGCCTCCTTAAACACTATCTCTATCTGAAACGTGATCTTTAGCCAATACTGACAGTGACCCCAAAATCTCCTGACCACCGTGCAAGCATAGAAATAATGCTGAAGTGATGGTGCTGCGGCTCCACATTTGACACTATGATCCGGGATTCGTTTGTCCCATTTTGATAGTCTATGTGGGGTAATGTAATCCATGTGTAGAATTCTAACTTGTGCCTCCCTATAAGATACTGCCAGTGTTGCCTGTTTTGTTCTCTCTAAGCTCTCCTTCACATCTTGTATTGTCAGGTCTATTGAACAATGATTGTTTTGTTTTGTCAGTATATTAGCTAAGATCAGGGGTTCTTTTTGTTGCAGTAGGTGGGTATAAAAGTGAGACAGCGAGAATGTCCCTATTCGAAACAGTGTCTGTGAGACCGCAAAAGGAGGCGCCTCCCAGAACCTTGTATTGGATGTTTGCAGTGATGAAACATAGTCCCTCAACTGCAGATAGGCATAGAAATGTCTGTTTGAGATTTGAAATTTGGCTTTTAGTTCCTGAAATGACCGTACTATGTGCTGCAGTGGGTCTAACACGTCTCCAATCATTTTTAGACCAGCTCTCTTCCAGGGTCCTGGTCACACCCAGCCGGAAAGTCTGGATTTCCGACTATTGGGATAAATTTCGGCGAGGGGAAGTCAATCTTTAAATACTGATGGATCTTTTTCCAAACCCTTAATGGATCTATATACAACACACTATTGGAGGTCACAGCAGGTAGTGTCCTCCTATTTCCATAGGGTAAATAGGCTAGCGCTATGGGTGCTATTACTGCCTCCTCTAGTCTAGTGTCACAGTAATGTCCTGTACCCAGCTGCCAGTCCGTCACCAGTCTAGCCAGTGCCGCCCAATTGTACAATCTAAGATTCCCTGCCGAGTATGGGAGCTGTAATTTCTCCAACGCTATTCTTGGTTTACCTTTTTTCCAGATAAACTGAGACAGTGCTCGGGTCAGTAAGTGTGAGTCTGCTTTATTCATTAGAAACGGCAGCATGAGCAGTGGGTAGAGTATTCTAGGTAACACCGTCATCTTAACCAGGTTGACACGGCCCGACAGCCCTAAGGGGAGGTTTAGCCAGTTAGACAACTGAGAGGACAACTGCGTACATTTGTCAGAAATATTTAGTCTATAGATTTTCATAGGATCTCTATGCAGATGGATGCCTAAATAGGTGAGACCCTCCGACACTTCCACAAATGGAAAGCTGTGTTTAGAGTGTGAATGTTTACAAAGCCACAATGCTTCGGGTTTGGAAGCGTTTATCTTGTACCCGGAAAAAATACCGAATTCAGCTATTGTCTGTAGAATGTTTGGGATGTGTGTCTGTGGAGAATCCACAAAGAACAACATGTCATCCGCGTATAACGCCAATTGGAGAGGAATGTCCCCTATTACAATACCTGGGAAAATTTGTCTGAGCTTTACCGCAAGTGGTTCCAACGCTAGGTTGAATAACAACGGGGATAGGGGACACCCTTGTCTGGTGCCCCTTTGAAGTTAAAAGTCACTCGAGAAAAGTCTGTTACATAGGATTCGCGCCACCGGTGTATTGTATATTTTACCAAGTACATTCAAGAATGGGCCTTCAAATCCAAACCTACGCATTGATTCCATCAGGTGGGGCCATTCCACCCTATTGAAGGCCTTCTATGCATCCAAGGACAGCAGGAAGGCCTCCGAAGAATCCTGTGCTCCACCACCCCTCCCCAGAGACCAGTAATGGTTTATGACCTGCAACACTCTGCGGAGATTAACCACTGAAGTGCGTTTATATATAAAACCCGTTTGATCCGGGTGGATCAGGTCTGGCAGCACAACCCTAAGCCTATTTGCCATGATTTTTGTAACCAACTTGTAATCAGCGTTTAACAGCGAAATAGTTCTATAAGCCTCCGGTAGAGAGTGGTCTTTACCTGGCTTGGGGATAAGTGTGATGTGAGCCCCTGTGAAATCTTTAGAGGGGTGTGTATCTGTTAGTAGAAAGGCATTGTATAACTTAGTGAGTGTGGCGGATATTTGTGGCTGCAGGGCTTTGTAAAATTCGGACGGAAGTCCGTCCGGGCCTGGTGCCTTACCCAGAGGCAGACCTTTGAGAGTGGTGGATAGTTCATCTTGTGTGACAGGGGCATTCAGTTTGTCCATCTGATCTGAAGTAATTTGTGGTAGTGTCACCGAATTCCAGAACTGAGTCAATATTTCCCTGGGTGCCGGCACCTGTTTTGTATATAGTTGTGTGTAGTATTGCTCAAAACATCTCGCTATGTCATCAGGTTTGATATGTGTCTTATCCTTCCAGCGCAAAGCAGCAACTTTTGTCTTTACTGTCTGTGGCCTGGTCAGAGTCGCTAACATTTTGCCCGCCCACTCCCCGAATCTATAAAATCTGCCCACTGTTTTTACAGCTATGTAAGAGTCATATGATGACTTTGACTTAGTCTGTAGGTACAAGTGGTAAGTCTGACCTAATTGCTTTTGTAATGTTCTATATCTGTATTGGGTCTTGTACTTTATTTTAGCGACATATGAAATTATGTTACCTGCCAGCACAGTCTTGGCTGCCTCCCAAAAAAGTGTTATGTTGTCTGCATGTATTGCGTTATCAGTTACGTAATCTGCCCATGAATGTTGTAGGAATTTAATGAAGGTTTCAGACTTAGTCAAATATGTGGGAAAACGCAGTGTGTTCCTATTTGTGCAGTGCCCATCAGAACCCAGCGTCAGCTCCACCGGTGCATGGTCCGATATTAATATGTCATGTATTTTGCACTTGATCGGACAGTTTGTTGGTAATGAGAAATAAATCTATCCTAGATAGTGTATGTTTGGCTTTTGATAAGCATGTATATTCCTTGCCCTCCGGGTGGTTCAATCTCCAAATATCACAAGTGCCTGTATCTGTATCAAACATATCAAATATTTTAGATTCATATTTGGCCTTATAATTCTTTTTTGGGTCTCTAACACTAAGAGGTTCTAGCCATTGTCTATCCAAAGTGTGTGTGGGGGAAATATTAAAGTCCCCCCCTATTATCAGTTTTGATCCTATGTGTGGGGCTAAATTTTTTATCAGGTCTTTCCAGAATCTTAAGTCCCTATGGTTAGGAGCATACAGGTTGCAGAATACGTAATCTATGGAATTTACAGTCGCCCCAACTATCATATATCTACAATTAGGATCCAAGTACGTGTGATTTATAGTGACTGTTACCCTCTTCCCAAAGGCTATAACCAAGCCCCGACTGACGCTAGTGTGTGAGAGAAAGACCACATGTCCTATCCATTCCCTCTGCAATTTTTGGTGTTCTGCATCTATTAGGTGAGTCTCTTGGAGCATTGCGATATCTGTTCCCAATTTTCTAAGATGATTGAGGGCTGCCTTACGTTTGATAGGTGTGTTAAGACCTCCCACATTCCATGTTACCACCCTAAGTGGCATGTTTGTATGTTTGTGTTATGCGATGTAGGTAGAAGAGAAAGAAAAGAAAAAAAAAAAAGGTGGAGGGGGGGGGGGGGGGGGGGGAGGAGAAGGGCAGAGAGCAAGGTGAACAACCTTAGTAAACAATAGAAAAAGAGAGTTGACATGACATCCAATGTTATAGTCAGTGTGTCTCACAAATCTACAAAGATTTCTCTTTGCCAGACCTTTGAAATCATTTTTGGATGTACTCTATCTGCTCTACCCCCTGCCTCTATGATGCATGTATCTGAAATTAGACAGCATTGGCTGACCCACTGATGTACTGTATACATGTATGTGTTTGTATTATCCTCTCCCCCCATGTTTGGACATTTATGGACCTCAACTGCTCTTTTGTACTGCCCATTGTATAGTTATCCCTCTCAATACTTAATCCTGTCCTCAATACCAACTTCTCTGCGGCAGCTCTATTATTACAGTTTGTTGGGTACCTGGATCTGATAGTTAAGCAGGGGGTATGCGCATATTTAAAAGCTATAAGGCCCAGATAAGTGTTCTCCCTCCTCACCAAAGCTTGTGGGATGTCCCCCTTAATCATCTTTAAGAGTATCTTTCTGGATGGTCTCGCCCATCTTGTCTGGGAAACACTTCTACATGTGCAATGTCCTGTGGTTATCATTTCACAAACATAAGTAAAACATTTAACCATATAAATAACAGTAAGTATATTAAACCAAACCTTGGTCATTTCTTGTATCTTCACATCTTCCGCTATAAGAAGCAGCCATATCAACATATAACAAAAATAAAACATTATAACAGCATAACATGTTAAAACTACATAACATTACCCTAGAGGTCTGAAGTGACCTCCCTTCAAAACTGTCCATCTTTGTGATCCTTAGAGTTCTTTCCTTCCGTGTATTGTCTTTCAATAAGTCTTGCACAGCCATTAAGTGCAGTCCTTGGCGTTCCATCCAAAGAGCCCACCAACTCAAAGTAGGGCGGGGAGAAACAAAGATGATATCCTCATTCTGCTTGGTGACGCTGTCCAGTAGCAAGGTAACTTCTCAAAGCCTGTGGTGAATGAAAAAACTTGGCTCCATGAGGTGTTTGCAGCCTTAGTTTTGCTGGGAACAATAGGGCCACCTGTCTCCCCTGTTCGTGCAACTGAGAGCACAATGGGGCAAATTCTTTTCTTTGTTTTGTTACTTCCATAGAGGAGTCTTGGAAAAGAAGAAGTTTTGATCCTTCATATAGTATTTTTTTGCGAGCTCGGTAGGCCCTCAGGATTTTTAGTTTCTCCTGAAAGTTCAGGCACTTAAATATAACCTGCCTTGGTTTAGCATTTGTTTGATCCAGGCCTCTCTCTGGCCCTATTCAGTGCGCCCTCTCTACATCTATTGGTAGAATGTCAGGGTGTATGCCTAGAAGTTTAGGGAAAGTTAGTGCTGTAAATTCCAGTAGGCCTTTACCTTTGATAGATTCTGGTACACCTACTATGCGTAGGGTGTTGCGGCGGCTTCTATTTTCCAGGTCATCTATACGGTCTTGGAGCAATTGCGTTTTCTTTACTAGTTGTTTAATTGTTGTATCTGCGGCAGTCTGTCTATCTTCTACATCCAAAATACGAGTTTCAGCTGCATTAATTCTAGAGGCAAACTGACGTACCTCGCATGTCAGGGTATCTACTCCCGTTTGTAATGAGTCCATTTTAGGGAGAAAAAATGCTTTCAATTCTTGCAGCAAGGCATTGTGATCCAGCCCTGGGGGAGCTACTTGGTCGGCCAATACTGAGCTCTCTGAATGGATATATGCTGAGTATTTTTGTTGTTTTTTATTTTCAGCATTTTTTGCCCTGTGCGACATGTCCGCAGCAGCAGTGGAGGGAAGCTTGTAAAATTTTTTATCTACTTTCATCGACTCTTATGATGCTATTACTTTGGTTCCAAAGTCCTTGTAACTATCTAGGTGTCTTCCTCTGTCAAAGTGGTATGTAATTTGTGCTTTTAGTCTAGGCCTTGGGTATCCCAACCACTCTCTCCAATAGACTATGATATTACAGTGTGAAATAACATTTGTAAGGGTGTGATATATATTAAACATCGCCCAAGATGAAAATAAACAACTGAAGCAATGTGGAGCATTATCAGTACCCAGTCAGGAGCTCCAGCGTCTGTTATTCTCTATAATCTGTGAGTTTATGGCGTTCTTTGGCCCTCACCAGTTATTAAATCCAAAAGTCCCTTTTTGTGTCCGCCACAGGTTTAAAGGTTAGCAGCGTGTGTGTTTTTTCTTTATTTTTATTTTTAATGCCTGTGGGTGTTAGGCCCCGGCCATGTGGTTTACTGTTACCTCACAGTGTCCTGTTTAACCTGCGGACTGCGGCCCTAGTGATCGGTGGCCTCCTGCTGTGCCAGTCTAAAAAATTCCCATCTGTGTCAAGATCTCTGTTATCTCGAATTGACCCGTGAATGCTGCGTGTGGCCCCGCGGTGCCCTGAGTGTCCTGCAGACTTACCGGTCCGCCTCTCTTCAGTTCTCTGCTCCCCTCCGTTGAAAAATTTGGGCAGTTCTCCCACTCTGTCTCCGTGTCAAACTCCTCACACTCCTCTGCCAGGGACTTTCTATGATTTACCTTGCTTAGTGGGGATGACCCCTTAGACGGAGCCGACACACTGCGCTGGCGTGTGATGGAGGTGAGCCAATATGGCGGCGTGTTGAAGAGTGGCGCTGCTGTCAAAAGTCGGCGAAGATTCTCACCCCCCCGACAAGTCCTTGGAGCGTGGGGCAAGGCAGTAAATTAGAGTTTGTAGAGGTTTGTTATAGCTCCGAAGACCGGAGCTCTGTATAGATGCGTCTACCTCTTAAGCCCGCCTAACGGAAGTCCGCCTGTTTTGTTTTTATGCTATATTATTATCATGTATTTGTAAATGTGTACTTTTTTTTATATAATCTCTCAATGAATACACTGATATTTTGTATGTCGATTGTATAAAATAATAAATATATTTGGAAAAAAAAAATATCTCCTGAGGGGGGTTATTGAACAGGGGGCTTATATGTCAACCTGCTTATGTGTGATGATTATAGGCTCGTGGTTGAAACTTTGAGGCCTTTGGAAATGACGCAGCCTTTTGGTTGGGCGCGCTTTTTTGGACTATTCGGTTCACCTTGTGTTCGGTCGTGGTTACGTTCCGTTCCCCATTTCCGCATTCCTAACCATGTGGCGAAGGAGATATTCCAGTCAGCAGGGGTCTGGTCATAGGAGGTGGTGAGTGCCCCAGCCATTGTGGGTGTCAGGTGCGCTTTTTGTTTTCATACTTAAGTCCATATTGATATTTCCTCTATCCAGTTATGGAAGATTCTGATGCTGAGACTGTGCTCGTTTCAGATTCAGTTATGGAGGATTCTGATACTGAGGCTATTTTGATTTCAGATTCAGATTCTGTGTCCAGTGACAAATCCGGATTGGCCTCGTTGACACATGTCAACCAGTTTTGTTCTGCATGCCATTTCAGAGCGCCTGGTTCCTCGGGCTCGGGGAATCAAGGGACTGCTGAGCCATCCACCTCTGGGGGTCCTGTCCTCCGAGCAGGGCCACCATCAAGGGGTGACAGGGGTGACTCTTGTCAGGGGCCCAATGGGCCAGGGGGCCCCATGAGGCAAGAACTAAAAAAAATTTTTTTTAATTTTGTTAGCCACCAGTGGGTACTACAGCAGAGTACTAATTGAGCATGGGAAATGTTATTAAAAGGAGTAAAGTATTAGCATTTGAGAGGATTTCTAAGTGTGCACTAAACCACTATGCACAGTGTGAGACAGACTTGGCACTTTGTACAGTGTGTGCCTGAGTCAGACGGCAGATCACTTTCATTTGCAGAGGAGATAGGACTTATTTAGCAAATGTTTTTTATTTCTTTGTGCAATTTTGGATTGTAACTTCAGTGTGGTAGTAGTTGTATGGTGGGGCCAGGGGTCCATAAAAACACATTTTTTTTGCAGCAGTGTATTTATGATTATTTGACAGTGCTGTAGAAATTCTATATTTAAAACCATGCAGAAATGTTTCCTCCTCAATACACAAATGGTAGGTGCCCTTTTGGCAGATATGCATTTATATATATATATATATATATATATATATATATATATATATATATATATATATATCATTCTAGTTTACTGCCCCTTTATGCAAGGACTTTCCAGATGCAAGGAGGCATTTTATCTAAGATTTTTTACATTTGCATAAAATGTTATACTCTCAGACTAAGATTTCTCAGTGTTTGAAATGAGACAGGTTAACTTAGAACTGTTCAGTTTGCATTACAGCTGACTTAATTTTGAAATACATACCAACAAGCCTAAATCCTGCATTTAACCAGATCTAATGGTATGAGTACCACAGCTTATGGTTCCACCAAGACCATATAGAGTACAGCATTTTCAAAATCCATATGTACAGCTGACAGATGGGAACATTTGTACACTATATTTGAAGTGGTGCTCTTGGTTGGAGAAAATGAGGAAAAAACAAACAGACATATGTCAACCTTTTAAAAGTACTTTTTTTCATCTAGCCATATACCCAGATCATTAATGTACAATTTTGAATTCACAGAATTATTTTTGTTTGCAAATTTATAAATATGATTCTTTAAAAAGTGATCTCTTAATTTCTGCATTTTTTTTTATCATGCATGTCACACAACATTGATTTAGGGGATGCAAGGTGTTTCTGTGGGTGTCTGTGTTTATGTCTTTGTGCTTTAGTTTGTGTCTGTATGAGTGTGTATGTATTTTTTTTCTGTGGGTCTCTCTGTGAGGGTGGGTGTGTATGTCTTTTTGTATTTTCTTTGGATGTCTGTGAGGGTGTGTGCATATGTCTTTGAGCTTTTTCTATGGGTGTCTCTGTGAGGGTGTGTGTGTATGTTTGTCTTTGTGTATTTTCTCTGGATGCCTCTGTGAGGGTGGGTGTGTATGTCTGTGTTTTCTGTGGATGTCTCTGTGAGGGTGTGTGTGTATGTATGTATGTCTGTGTTTTCTGTGGATGTCTCTGTGAGGGTGTGTGTTTTCTGTGGGTGTCTCTGTGAGGGTGTGTGTATGTCTGTGTGTGTTTTCTGTGAATGGCTCAATGAGGGTGTGTGTATGTATGTCTTTCTGTGTTTTATGTGGTTGTCTCTCTGTGTTTGTATGTCTTTCTGTGTTTTCTGTGAGTGTCTCTGTGTGTGTGTGTGTGTGTGTATGTCTTTGTGTGTTTTCTGAGGCTTTCTCTGTCGGTGTTTCCTTGGGTGTAAGTGTAAGTTTGAGTTTGTGTGTGTGTGCCCATTGTCTGTTCCTTTTTAGGACATTTTGACCTTACTACTGATTATTCACATCCTTCTACAGACTTTGAGACTAATGAGACCTTTCCGGAAGTCACCAATCCATCATTTAACCTTTAAATGATTGTTTAGGCAGTTCAGGGCCCTTCCTTTCAGCCACTGCATGCTGTTGTCATCATTTAGTTGGCATCTTCCTATACAAAAAGATAATCAGAACTCCATATTTTGTTTTCTAAATCTCCTTTTTTTTTACAAAACTTTAGTCCACCTCATTACTTGTCAGGTTAATGTAAACAAGTGCTGAGTGTCTGTTTGGGTGTATGTGTCTGAGTGTGTTTCTTTGCGTGTCTGCTAGAGTGTCTATATGTGAAGCCTTATGTGTAAGTGTGTGTGTTTCAGTGTATGAGTGTGTCTGTGTGTTTGTATGTTACTACCATTACAACATTTCCAAGTTTAAATAGACACTTAAGAAAAAAGTGCATATACGTTTTAGTCACTTGGTCAAAAATTCCACATTTCAAAGGGGGGGGCACTTATCAATGGTTAAGTCAGGGGCCCCAAAATTCCTAGTGGCGACCCTGCCTCTGAGAGGCGAGTTCCCTACCAATTCATACTTCTACACATGCGGGTGACCCAGTTTCTGATTTCTCCATGCAGGGTGGCATGTTCCCCCCGGAGGTTGCAGCACGTTTTCGCTTCCACATAATGTTGGCGATTGTTCGTCTACAAAGTCTAAACGTTTTTTTTTACAATGTGCTTGTGCCCTATTGTCCCGGGCCTTCCGCCTTGGGGAGGGCCTCTACAGTTTCCCGTGGGTGTGACTGTCCCTGAGTGTTGTGCCTTTCGTTACAGAATTGCGCACCTACGGGTATTGTTCAGACATGTTTTTCATTTATTGAATGACCCTATCGTTACCAGATACGGGGATTTTCAGTCTGCTAATTCGAATGGTGCACCTTATTAGAAATGTGGGGATGAAGTAATCTCCTGATTGTCATTTGTTTGAGATTTTTCCCAGTTTTTGAAAGATAGGGCTCTGTTTGGCTGGTCCTGCGGGTAGGCCTGCGTCTTTTTGGGCGCTAACCTCCGGGTTGCCTTATATTTTATTTATATCCGATGGGATGTCTTTTATTTGTTTTGATTTCCTTCGGGAACCTTCTGGGATTGATACTCTTTGTTACTACTTCGGAAGTTGTTTTGGACATGTTAGTCCTATGTTAAAGATGTCTGTTTTCTGTTTTTTTCCCCGGTGAGGAAGAATTTATGCAGCTTGCCAGTTAGGACTCTAGGTGCAGGCTGGTCCTGTTGGGTTCGTTCGGTCTTGTGGCTGTTCAGACACGTGGCGCTGTTCTGCTCGGTTGGTTCAGTAGAAGCGCTGAGTGCTCAGGTTATCATTGTTTTTCCTGTTCAACTAAGCATATGAGAGGACCTGTGGGTCCGTGAGGCGGGAAGGATTGTTTCAGTCCTTATATATTATTTTTTAGGCCTCTGGATTTGTCCTTTTGGACTTGATCCAACAGCTTGTACAGGATAGCTGTCTAGCATGCGGAAGGTTTGCAGTTTGAAACCAGTTGCAGCTCTTGACACCTTGCAGGTGTACTTGTAAGCTGTTTATAGTGTATCTAGATGCAGCTCTTACTCTTTGATGTGTACTGTCTGTGTGACTTATAAGAGACCTTTGGGTCTTTTTCCATTGTCTCCGGGGGAGTGGATCTCCTTTTAGGGATCTGTGTTTCTGGGTGATGGTTGTTCCCTGCGGGTACTTTGTTTAGCTCTGGGTTTTCCGGAGCTGGGTAGGCTTAGTGCCTTTCTCTTCCTTGTATCCTCTGCTTGTGCGGAGGTAATAGGGAGACTAGTTCTGCTAGTAGGATTTTTTTGACCTCAAGGTATCCCTTGGATGTCCTGAGGCTCTGAGAAGCATCTTCATATGGCTTCTAGCCTTGCTCCTTGGAGCGTTGGACTTAAGCTAGGGGTAGTTCCTTCCTTTGGTCGGGGCTTTCGAGTTCTTCTTGCTATCTGGATTCTATGGATATGCATCCATACCCTTGTGTTTGACTTTTTGGCCAGTTGGGGTGTTTAGTTCTAGGGTAAGGTTTGCCTGAACTATTAGGTGCCCGGACCTGTTTTTCTCCCTGAGATTTCCAGTTGCTGAAGCTTCGCTTGGCCTTTTTCCTGACCCAATCTTGGGTGGTTTTGGAATCTTGGATTTCAGGGCTGGTCGGGGTGTTCCACGGTAGTGGGAACTTGGGCTATGTTCTTGCTCCATCTACCTAACCTGGTCAGGGTTGGCCAGGTTGTCGGAGTATTTTTTACTCTTTGCCACAGAGTAGCCCATGTCATCTGGTGGTTAGCCATGTGGCTTGAGCCTCAAGGGTGGTTGGTTCATACCCAGCTGCTGGCTTTGGATGTCCAATTTCTGGTGTGCCTTAGGGTTGCACCCCCTGGTCAGCTTGCCAGTGTTCCCGTGGATTCCCTGCTCTGCAGGCAAATGGGTTGGCTGTGCCTCTGCTTGACAAGCTACTTGTAGGGGGGTCCTTTTCTAGGACATCTGTGTTGGGAATTTTTTCCCATTAGCCAGTGATTTTGGGCCTTGAGGACAGTTGTTGCCGTTCCGGCATCATCCCTTTTCTTTAGGGGATATTCTCCTCCTTATGGAGATAGAGTCCTTGCTTGGGGCTTCTCCTGGATGGGAGGCGGAAAGGTGGGTGTTCCCCCTGGTGTCTTGCAGGCTCCAAGGAGACTTGTGGGGCTGTTATTTGATAGATCCTTAGGTCTATGGCCTTGTTGTCTGGTTACAGAGTCGGGTTGTACTTGTACTTTGTGGGGATGGCTGTGCTATCCTTATGCTCGTTCCTGTACCTGATTTTGGGATTCTTTTGTTCCCCTGTCTTGGATCCCTGAGGCTGGGTTGGTCCAGCTGGGTGTGGGTCTGCAGGTCAGGATGGCTGAGCAGTCTAAGGCACTGCGTTCAAGTCGCAGTTTCCTCTGGATGTGTGAGCTTTGCTGAGTCTATCCTGTTAGCTTAGTCTGCTAGGGTATATATTTTCCTTTCAACTTGCTCCATTGATTATAGAGAGTGTTTTAACTCTTCCTTCGGATTCTGAGGGTATACTCTCCTTCTTCGGGTGCCTCGATTGAGGTTTTGTGTTCCCTTTTTTAGGGACCTGTGTGTAGGTCCGGTGACTTAGGTTGCCTGGAGCGTGCCCCCTGTCTGGGGTTTGCTTTTGCGGTCTGTTTCTTGCTTGACTGCTTCTTCTTCTTCGCAAGTACCCTCTGTGTTGTCCTGTTATGGTCTCTGTGTTCTCAAACTTGGGATTTTTCTCCTGGATGTATTACACACTTTTTCTTGGTTGAATACTTTGGTATTCTAGGGTTAGAGACTGGGAGGACTTTGCCTCTTCAGTTGCATTCTGTGCTTGCAGGATGTTGGAGAGACGTCTGTTCTGTCTCTGTGCCCGGTCTTATCCCGGGTTTCGCTTGGTATAGGCATGGCCTCCTCTCCCTGTTTGGGCCCCTCTGGGTCTCTGTGAGCTGGGCTCACTCGTGGAGGTGTTCTTTTTTGTATTAGGGGACCTTTCGGTTTCCTTGGTTCTCCTTTGCCTTGTTCCCTTGAGGGTTTCGGCTGATGTCTTCTTCATTTGTGGAGATGAGCGGTGGGGGACCGTTTGTTGGGCGACGGTGTCTCCTGGAGGACTAGTGTCTCAGTCAAGTCCGTTTGCGGTCTCTAGTTTGGCTTCTGGACTAACTGTGAGTCAGTGTCATTGGGGCTTTTCCTCTTAAAATTTTCTCGGCTTTGGACGAAGCAGGGTTTTTTATTGGGTTGAGGTTCAGGCCTCGTGTCCTCACTATGGGCCGCCTATTGTACCCTTCCGTCTTGGCATTCAGTGTCCTCTATAGCTTGGGTATTGTTTTCCCAAAAGTAATGAATGCAGCTGTCCATTTAAGAAGAAAAAAGATAAATGATGCTTACCTGATAATTTCCTTTTCTTCTGATGGAAAGAGTCCACAGCTCCCCACCCGTAATTTTATGTGGGGTGTCCTTAAATTCTTCTGGCATCTTTCACCCTGATATTTCTTCTACTGTTCCTTGTTCCTCGACAGAATGACTGGGGGATGAGGGTAGTGGGAGGAGTATTTAACTCGTTGGCTGGGTTGTCTTTGCCTCCTCCTGGTTCTTATTTCCCAAAAGTAATGAATGCAGCTGTTTACTCTTTCCATCAGAAGAAAAGAAAATTATCAGGTAAGCATAATTTATGTTTTTTGGGTGTATGTGATTCAATAAGAACAATGTTAGCAAGACATAGTGAACTCCAAAACCAAAGCCATATTATATCTGCTACTCCTCTTATCCTAGTAAACATATACAGTGCGTTGTAGGTAATCACATAAATTATAGCGTAACCATAATTATTACAAGTGGGTGCACCTATGTATAATAACTGTAAGGTGGAAGGGCTATGAGTGTTATAAGGTCATAAGCATAATATTGTCCTATTGTCTCACATTCAGCATCATATTGTATATGGTATTTAAACAAACTAATATATGAAAGGAAGATAAAACCACCATACTGCAAGTATTATAAAACTGGACTATCAATCCAGCATATATTTACAACTCTAGTGTAGGAGCTAAATTGTAGAGCAGGTGTAGGTGGGTTGGTCTCACTAGTGAATATATATACATATTAAACCTGTAGATGTACCCTAAACATAAAGCTCAGGTTTATTACCGTCATTAAAGCTAGTGAGTTTGTTAGGGTACTTAATCTCAGCTATGGCATGCAAAGAGCTGCTTCGTTGGGACACGCTAAAGAGTCTAGTCCCTAAATATAAACAGAATTCTGTCTTTTGCACATCTTTGCAGGCAAAACCTTACATTAGGGGTACATTTTGAATCATTACACATCAGTTATATAAATGACCACAGACTATTAAGATAACCATAACGTATTAAGGTAAAATACTTCTATATAAAAGACACAAAACTATTGGAAGGTACTTTCCAATTTAACAATAACCTGAACATCATGCTTGTACAAGACGTTACACAACATACAACATTAAGAAAACCTTAGGGACATCCTGCAGGGATACATAAAACAAAAGCTACTAGCTTTAGTCAAATACAGAGTTCCTGTTCGAACTAGCCAAACCTCATGTATTGTAGGAGGTTCAACTCGAGTAACTAGCTTAGCATGTGAACTGTTTATGCAACATATTTATATATATATATATATATATATATATATATATATATATATATATATATATATATGTATATATATATAAAATTTAGCATACTCCCTGAGCTGACCAACAAGATTGATCAAAGACTAGGTATTAACTCTGGTCTGTATAACATCCTGAGTAATTAAATAAAAAAAGTATATTCCTTAATAGGTAGTAAAAAACATTGTCATATGTCTGGTATCAGATTAGTAGGTAGTGTAATAGACCTAGCACTACTGAGGAGTGATTTACAGTTTAACTTTGATCTGGGCAGCGTGTTTGAGAAAAAAAAAACCCCATTGCAAAACATCATTTTAAATAAACCTTATGAACATCCTGTAAAGCTAGGTGAAATCAATATACTTTAAATAGTATTTCTGGTGCTTTCTTTAAATGTAATATTCAAATTATGCAATATTCAAATAAGAAACATTCAAATTAATATATATGTATCTATTATATATCAATTTACTTTCGCCTAGATTTAGAGTTCTGCGGCCAAAGGGGTGCGTTAGCTACGCATGCTTTTTTTCCCCCGCACCTTTTAAATACCGCTGGTATTTAGAGTTCACAGAATGGCTGGGTTTTCAGTGCGTTAGGCTCCAAAAAGGGAGTGTAGAGCATAATTTAACGCCACTGCAACTCTAAATACCAGCTTTGCTTATGGACGCGGCCAGCTTCAAAAACGTGCTCGTGCACGATATCCCCATAGAAAACAATGGGGCAGTTTGAGCTGAAAAAAACCTAACACCTGCAAAAAAGCAGCGTTCAGCTCTTAACGCAGCCCCATTGTTTTCTATGGGGAAACACTTCCTACGTCTGCACCTAACACTCTAACATGTACCCCGAGTCTAAACACCCCTAACCTTACACTTATTAACCCCTAATCTGCCGCCCCCGCTATCGCTGACACCTGCATATTATTATTAACCCCTAATCTGCCGCTCCATAAACCGCCGCTACCTACATTATCCCTGTGTACCCCTAATCTGCTGCCCCTGACACCGCCGACCCCTATATTATATTTATTAACCCCTAATCTGCCCCCCACAACGTCGCCTCCGCCTGCCTACACTTATTAACCCCTAATCTGCCGAGCGGACCGCACCACTACTATAATAAAGTTATTAACCCCTAATCCGCCTCACTCCCGCCTCAATAACCCTATAATAAATAGTATTAACCCCTAATCTGCCCTCCCTAACATCGCCGACACCTAATTTCAATTATTAACCCCTAATCTGCTGACCGGATCTCACCGCTACTATAATAAATGTATTAACCCCTAAAGCTAAGTCTAACCCTAACACTAACACCCCCCTAAGTTAAATATAATTTTTATCTAACAAAATAAATTAACTCTTATTAAATAAATTATTCCTATTTAAAGCTAAATACTTACCTGTAAAATAAACCCTAATATAGCTACAATATAAATTATAATTATATTATAGCTATTTTAGGATTAATATTTATTTTACAGGCAACTTTGTATTTATTTTAACCAGGTACAATAGTTATTAAATAGTTAATAACTATTTAATAGCTAAAATAGTTAAAATAATTACAAAATTACCTGTAAAATAAATCCTAACCTAAGTTACAATTAAACCTAACACTACACTATCAATAAATTAATTACATAAAATACCTACAAATAAATACAATTAAATAAACTAACTAAAGTACAAAAAATAAAAAAGAACTAAGTTACAAAAAATAAAAAAATATTTACAAACATTAGAAAAATATTACAACAATTTTAAACTAATTACACCTACTCTAAGCCCCCTAATAAAATAACAAAGCCCCCAAAATAAAAAAAATGCCCTACCCTATTCTAAATTAAAAATGTTCAAAGCTCTTTTACCTTACCAGCCCTGAAAAGGGCCCTTTGCGGGGCATGCCCCAAAGAATTCAGCTCTTTTGCCTGTAAAAAAAACCATACAATACCCCCCCCCAACATTACAACCCACCACCCACATACCCCTAATCTAACCCAAACCCCCCCAAACCCCCTGTTCTGATCAGCCAATAGAATGCGAGCTCAATCTGATTGGCTGATCCAATCAGCCAATCGGATTGAACTTGAATCTGATTGGCTGATTCCATCAGCCAATCAGAATATTCCTACCTTAATTCCGATTGGCTGATAGAATCCTATCAGCCAATCGGAATTCGAGGGACGCCATCTTGGATGACGTCATTTAAAGGAACCGTCATTCGGCTAGTAGGCGTCGGTTGAAGAGGATGTTCCGCGTCGGCTTGGAAGAAGATGGCTCCGCTACGCTCCGGAAGAAAGAAGATTGAAAATGCGGCTTGATAGAAGACTTCATCCCGATGATGGACTTCCGACTTCAGCCCGATGATGGAGTTCTTCAGCCGCCGCTTGGATCCAGACTTCAGCCCGAGGATGGACGTCACTCTTCAGCCCCCCGCTTGGGCTTGGATCAAGACTTCGGACCCTCTTCTGGACAGATCGGGACCCGGTGAGGTGAAGACAAGGTAGGGAGATCTTCAGGGGCTTAGTGTTAGGTTTATTTAAGGGGGGTTTGGTTTAGATTAGGGGTATGTGGGTGGTGGGTTGTAATGTTGAGGGGGGGGTATTGTATGTTTTTTTTTACAGGCAAAAGAGCTGAATTCTTTGGGGCATGTCCTGCAAAGGGCCCTTTCCAGGGCTGGTAAGGTAAAAGAGCTTTGAATTTTTTTATTTTAGAATAGGGTAGGGCATTTTTTTATTTTGGGGGTCTTTGTTATTTTATTAGGGGGCTTAGAGTAGGTGTAATTAGTTTAAAATTGTTGTAATATTTTTCTAATGTTTGTAAATATTTTTTTATTTTTTGTAACTTAGTTCTTTTTTATTTTTTGTACTTTAGTTAGTTTATTTAATTGTATTTATTTGTAGGTATTTTATGTAATTAATTTATTGATAGTGTAGTGTTAGGTTTAATTGTAGATAATTGTATGTATTTTATTTAATTTATTTATTGATAGTGTAGTGTTAGGTTTAATTGTAACTAGGTTAGGATTTATTTTACAGGTAATTTTGTAATTATTTTAACTATTTTAGCTATTAAATAGTTATTAACTATTTAATAGCTATTGTACCTGGTTAAAATAAATACAAAGTTGCCTGTAAAATAAATATTAATCCTAAAATAGCTATAATATAATTATAATTTATATTGTAGCTATATTAGGGTTTATTTTACAGGTAAGTATTTAGCTTTAAATAGGAATAATTTATTTAATAAGAGTTAATTTATTTTGTTAGAATAAAATTATATTTAACTTAGGGGGGTGTTAGGGTTAGGGTTAGAATTAGCTTTAGGGGCTAAAAAATTTATTAGAGTAGCGCTGAGCTCCGATCGGCAGATTAGGGGTTAATACTTGAAGTTAGGTGTCGGCGATGTTAGGGAGGGCAGATTATTGGTTAATACTATTTATTATAGGGTTATTGAGGCGGGAGTGAGGCGGATTAGGGGTTAATAACTTTATTATAGTAGCGGTGCGGTCCGCTTGGCAGATTAGGGGTTAATTATTGTAGGTAGCTGGCGGCGACGCTGTGGGGGGCAGATTAGGGGTTAATAAATATAATATAGGGGTCGGCGGTGTTAGGGGCAGCAGATTAGGGGTACATAGGGATAACGTAGTTGGCGCCGGTGTACGGAGCGGCAGATTAGGGGTTCAAAAATTTAAATATAGTGGCGGCGATGTGGGGGGGCCTCGGTTTAGGGGTACATAGGTAGTTTATGGGTGTTAGTGTACTTTAGAGCACAGTAGTTAAGAGCTTTATAAACCGGCGTTAGCCCAGAAAGCTCTTAACTACTGACTTTTTTCTGCGGCTGGAGTTTTGTCGTTAGATTTCTAACGCTCACTTCAGCCACGACTCTAAATACCGGCGTTAGAAAGATCCCATTGAAAAGATAGGATACGCAATTGACGTAAGGGGATCTGCGGTATGGAAAACTTGCGGATGGAAAGTGAGTTTTAGACCCTTTCCTGACTGACTCCAAATACCGGCGGTAGCCCAAAACCAGCGTTAGGAGCCTCTAACGCTGGTTTTGACGGCTACCGCCCAACTCTAAATCTAGGCCTTAATTCCCTATGACGTCAACTATTGAACTTCTGAAGAGTATTTGTTAAATTGAATGTTACATTTGAAATTTAGAAAGTGGATATTCGATCTAATTATGAACATTCGAAAACAAAAGTAACATTCGAAAACCGGAAATAACATTCAATTACCGAATTCTGATGGATTTTCATTCTACCAAATGAATTACACTTTCAGCACATTTGCCCATCCCTAGCGCACATGTAGTGAGGCTTTTCCTGTAGGTCTGTGCTGTTCAGTTCATAATGACAATATACCTCAGGTCTCAAAAAGTGCTACATTTTGAGCAGTATTTTGGATTGAAACATTAGTAACATAATATATTTTATCCCTTACCTATTTTATATAGTCATTATAATATTTTATTCAAAAAAGAAATACGAAAGCAAATGTTTTTATTATGTAGCCCGTCAATGCACTCCAGAGTTTACGGTGCATATAAGTTTCTTTTTAAAACAAAATGTAACTTTTCCCTTTGATATTCCTTGTTAAGATGATGTTAAATCTGTTATAGCTCAGCAAGGAACATTTTACCATAACTGAAGTTCTAATACAGTCAGTGCGCATTTACAGCTTAACATTCTAAAGCGCCTCTTCATCCCCTTAATTTGCTCAAATGACTTCTTGTTATACTCAAGATTGTTTCAAGTCACTTCTAAGCTAGTCCAGATGCCTTCAGATAACATTGCTCTTTATATGGAAATGTAACTCTTATTGACATGTCCCTTAACTCCTTCTTTTCAGATGACTTTGCAAATTTACTGCATGCTGAAGCTCTGCTGGAACTGTGTCTAAAAGAAAATGCTGCCAAACTTAAAGGCTCCACTCCATTAATGGAAAAGAAAGAGCCAAAATTAAATCAAGCCAAGAAGTATCTAACTGATATTCTAAACAGAGGCAAACTACCAGTAAGTAAGCTATGTTAACAGATGTAAATCCTGTCTATTTTAACTTTACTACTGAATGATTAATACATGTATCTGCAGTTAAAGTGTGTCGTCCCTGATCCTGTTTCTTTGTGCATGGTTATTGTCTTCTAATCCTAAATTATTATTTCCAAAAATACATTAGTAAATCAGTAAAATCACATTTATTTGCCTGCATTGTAATAATTTACTATCAAAGACAAAAGAAGTTTTATAGGCAGGTTTAATATGAGCCATTGACACCAGTCTTGGACATTTAACACTTGGGTTTCTGTCCCCATTGACTAACTTTGTCCTTGGCAAGCAATTCTTAAAGGTACATAAACTGCCTTGCTTAAAGGGATATGAAATCCAAAAAAAATCCTTTATAATTCAGATAGCATAACATTTTAAACAACTTTCCAATTTACTTCTGTTATCTTATTTTTTGTTCTCTTGGTATCCTTTGTTGAAAATCATACCTAGGTAAGCACTTCTGGGAGCCAGCTGCTATTTGGTAGCTGTACATATGTGCCACTTGTCATTGGCTTATCTGATGTGTTCAGCTAGCTACCAGTAGTCAAATGCTGCTACGTCAGCAACGGATGCCAAGAGAATGACGCAAATATGATAATAGAAGTCAAATGTAGAGTTAAATTATATGTTCTATCTGAATTATGAAAGACATTATTGGAAATAGCTAAAAGGAATCCAAAGGTACCCCTATATAAAGTGGGTACCTCGCATTCAAACATCAGTGTGCTGTGGTGACCCCATGAAGAGGACGTCGGACGTAAGAGCAGAAGATAAGAAGATCAGAAGACGCATCAGATGGAAGAAGACCGGGTGGAAGAAGACAGCCCCAGCAGAGCGCCGCCATAGATGAAGATAGATGAAGACCACCACCACCACCATGGATGAAGAGGAGCACCGCCGCATCAGATTACGTAGGAGGATTTATTTAGAATATTTTTTTTTTGTGTTGGGCAAAAGACCTTGTTATACTTTAGGGCAAGGCCCTACCAAATGCCCTTCTATTGGCAATGTCCTACCTAATGCACTTTTTAGGGCAACCTTCTTTAGGATAGGATTTTTTCCTGTGTAATGCATATTAATTTAAAGGGACAGTCTATTAAAAATTAAACTTTCACGATTCAGATAAGGCATGCAATTATAAACAACTTTCCAATGTACTTTTATCATCAAATTGGCTTTGTTCTTTTAGTATTCTTTGTTGAAAGATAAAATTAGGTAGGCTCATATGCTAAATTTCTAAGCCCTTGAAGGCTGCTTCTTATCTCAGTGAATTTGGACAGTTTTTCACAGCTAGACAGCGCAAGTTCATGTGTGCCATATAGATAATATTGTGGTCACCCCGTGGATTTACCCAGTGGCTGACCTAATGAACAGAGGGCCTCCCCCCAGACTTCCCAAATTTGCATACATATATATACACACACTCACCGGCCACTTTATTAGGTACACCTGTTTAATTGCTTAGTAACACAAATTGCTAATCAGCCAATCACATGGCAGCAACTCAATGCACTTTGGCAGATGACTTGCTAAAGTTTAAACCGAGCATCAGAATGGGGAAGAAAGAGGATTGAAGTGACTTTAAACGTGGCATGGCTGTTGGTGCCAGAGAGGCTGGTCTGAGTATTTCAAAAACTGCTGATCTACTGGGATTTTCATGCACAACCATCTCTAGGTTTTACAGAAAATGGTCCGAAAAAGAGAAAATATCCAGTGAGCGGCAGTTGTGTGGACGAAAATGCCTTGTTGATGTCAGAGGAGAATGGGCAGACTGGTTTCAGATGATAGAAAGGCAACAGTAACTCAAATAACCACTCGTTACAACCAAGGTATGCAGAATACCATCACAACACGTCGAACCTTCAAGCAGATGGGCTACATCAGCAGAAGATCAAACCGGGTGCCACTCCTGTCAGCTAAGAACAGAATACAGGCTACAATTCGCACAGGCTCACCAAAATTGGACAATAGAAGATTTGAAAAACGTTGCCTTGTCTGTTGAGTTTCAAATTCAGCTGCGGCATTCAGATGGTAGGGTCAGAATTTATTGTAAACAACATGAAAGCATGGATCTATCCTGCCTTGTATCAACGGTTCAGGCTGGTGGTGGTGGTGTAATGGTGTGGGGGATATTTTCTTGGCACACTTTGGGTCCCTTAGTACCAATTGAGCATTGTTTAAACGCTACGGCCTACCTGATTATTGTTGCTGACCATGTCCATCCCTTTATGACTACAGTGTACCCATGTTCTGATGGCTTCTTCCAGCAGGATAATGCACCATGTAACAAAGTTTATATCATCCTAAACTGTTTTTTTTAACATGACAATGAGTTCACTGTACTCCAATGGCCTCCTCAGTCGCCAGATCTCAATCCAATAGAGCAACTTTGGGATGTGGCGAAACGGGAGATTTGCATCATGGATGTGCAGCCGACAAATCTGCAGCAACTGTGTGATACTATCATGTCAATATGGACCAAAATCTCTGAGGAATGTTTCCAACACCTTGTTGAAGGTGTACCTAATAAAGTGGCCGGTGAGTGTGTATATATATATATATATATGTATATATATATATATACAGTATATATATATATATATATATATATATATATATATATATATATATATATATATACAGGTAGCCCTTAGTTTACACCGGGGTTAGGTTCCAGAAGGAATGGTTGTAAATTGAAACCGTTGTAAATTGAAACCCAGTTTATAATGTAAGTCAATGGGAAGTGAGGGAGTTAGGTTCCAGGCCCCTCTCAAAATTGTCATAAGTAACACGTAATACATTATTTTTAAAGCTTTGAAATGAAGACTTTAAATGCTAAACAGCATTATAAACCTAATAAAATAATCACACAACACAGAATATATAATTAAACTAAGTAAAATGAACAAAAACATTTGCTAAACAGCATTATAAACCTAATAAAATAATCACACAACACAGACTTTACTTGCATTTTTCTGCAAACAGTTCTTTCTATGCATTCCAATCTGGACTGATTTATAGACAGGAAGATCTTGTTCCTTTGAAATCTGCTCGATAGCTCAGGTCTGGTTAAACTGATTAATTTCAGCTTGCTTGGCTTGCATATCTTTGCTGCAACACAAGCTGACAGCTCCACCTACTGGCTATTTTAATCAATGCACTGCTTCTCAATGCTTTTCAATAGTAGTCACATGACTGAAAAAAGGTTGTTATTCTGAAAGGGCGCAAATTGAACCGTTGTAAACCGAGGGCCACCTGTATATATATATATATATATATATTACCCAGTTAAAGTTACTGGCCATGTAATTTGTTCATTGCAAGTAAGACTTGTTTCTGATCCAGATCATTTAAAGATTTGACAGAAAGCTTGGAGTCAGTGCTCTTAAAATTCTATCAGTTTCTCTGCGGCTACACTTGTTGTCTCAGGGTCGGGGTGAGGGTTCCAGGGTTCTTGCCAAAGGCTGCTGCAAAAGGTGACAGCTCAGAGGTAACCAGCCATGTTTCGGTGTTCAGAAGAAAGGCAACAAAGTAGAAGACAGCTGCACTGGGTGGTGTGGGAGCTAGCTCACGGGCACAGAACAGAAAAATGAAAAGTAAATTAACTACTCGCTCACCTTTGCTGCCAGTTCCGTTACTTCCGCCCCAGCCGCCTGTAGTAATCCAGAAACGCTAGTCGTCAGATGCAGCTTCTGCCCACTGATTAGTTGAGCATTAACAGGAGACATTCGCCTCGCAACATCATTCTGACAACAGTGCACTGCGCTCAGCATTTGTGCGCCGATCCTTGGGCCTGATTGGAGGAGGGGGGTATTGTTGCTGCACTGCTTGATGGGCCCCCTCCGCACTTTGGCCCCATTGCCACTGCACGGGTTGTACCGCCGGTAGTTTTGACTCTGGATTTACCAATGAGTAAGCACCGTTGGCTAAAATGCAAGTTTGTCAAAAGAACTGAAATAAGGGGGAAGTCTGCAGAGGCTTAGATATAAGGTAATCACAGAGGTAAAAAGCATATTAATATAACCGTGCTGGTTATGCAAAACTGGGGAATGGGTAATAAAGGGATTATATATCTTTTTAAACATTCTTGAGTAGACTGTCCCTTTAAGTATTGTATAGATTTTAAACATGTTTTTTCGGTGTTCAAACAAAACATGTTTAAACTTTATACAATACCTAAAAATTATGCATTATACAGGAAAATGCATATCATTTAAACATTGTATATACATGTATCGACATAGCTCCTATAGTTATAATAGGGAGTTGTTGTTTTTTGTCTTTATTAGTCAGGTATAGCGAAGACATAGTGTAGATGTTGGCGTTCTGTGGGAGTTAGCTGGGCATTCCGGGGGAGTAACCTGCATCTTGATTGGGATACATTGCCAGTATTGCGATATATTCCAATCTCTAGATGGGAAGTACAGATTACTTATAGGGTTTCAGTCATTTTTAGCTCACCACCTTTTCAGTGCAAGGCTTTCCAGTGTGAGGCAGGTAGTGTAGTGACAGGTTACACCGGCATTATATAAAGTGTTCCTACACAGAAACCATTTTTTGTTTATGTGAGTGCACTGTCTATGCTCTGTAGGAACACTTAAAATATGCCCCGCCTACTGAAAGTGCCGACAAGTGGTGATGTCGGTTGATGTTTGCAGAAGCCGCAAATTCTATTGTTTCCAATGAGAGACACATTGCAAGTTTCCGGCACTTTACGGGTCCGCCCTTTTATTTATATATATATATATATATATATATATATATATATATATATATATATATATATATATATATCAACAGACCAACCGACTGCAAGCCTGGCGACGTCAGGCAGTTTCTTGTCGGTCTGTTGATGTTTTAAATATCGAGGCCTAAAAGTCCTCTTCTTTTTGGCTCGTATTTAATATTTATGAGCCTGATATTATTAGACTAAAAATATAAAAAGAGTAGTTTTTTGTTTTAAACTTCTATGTTTCCTTGACAAGCAAGTGAAGTCACCATATGGTATTTCAGCCTTCACCAGGAAGAACTGTCAGAAGTCTAAAAAAACTATCGGATTGTATCAAAATTGTCCCGTTCTAATCCACTTGCAAAAACTTTGAATTCAGCTTGGGGGTTTTCTTCTATGAAATTTAGATATATATCAATCTATTAAAAGCACAATCATTTTAATGACTTCTCCAAATTATAAATAAGCTATAAACATGAAATCTCTTTTTCTTATATTTGGGTTGGACAAGCACCCAAAAACTAATTGATTTAGGGCTAGATTACAAGTGTAGCGCTATTGATAGCACTAGGAGCGTAAACGTGGTCGCGGTGCTCTTTACGCCCAAATCCATATTACACGTGGATTGCTATAAAAATTACTGCAAATTAGTTTGCGCCAACTTGCTGTAATTTACGCTCCCCATATTTTCTGTGGGGAGCGTAAAGCGCTAAGTAGCGCTTGTATTACAAGTTGAATGTAAATGTGATCATGCAAGCGCAATCATACAAAAAAAAATTACATTACGAAAAAATAAAAACCTCTAACATTATAAAAATAAAAACCCCTAACATTACAAAAAAATTAAAAAACCCTAATATTACAAAAAAAAAAAACCCTAACATTACAATAAATAAAAACACACTAACATTACAGAAAGTAAAAAACTCTAAAATTACAAAAAATAAGGAATAAAAAAGTAATTACCGAAAACAATGACATCATTAATCCTATTATAGTTCCCCTAAAAAAAAAAGAGAAAAACTATTCTAAAAATAAACTACCAATAGCCCTTTTACAGGTGCTTTTTTTATTTTTTTTATGGTAGAATTTATTTTGTAAATTTTGGGTATTATATTTTCGGTTAAGTTAGGGGGTGTTAGGTTAGGGTGTTTAGATAATAGTTTATGACTTTGCGATGTGGGAGGATGGCGGTTTAGGGGTTTATAGTTTATTTAGTTGCTTTGCGATGTGGAGGGATGGCTGTTTATGAGTTAATAGTGTAATGGGAAGTTTGTGGTGGGCTATGTGACGGTTTAGGGGTTATTACAATAGGGGCTTATAGTGATTTGGGTTAGCATGCGAGTAGGGTGCTTTTTTTACTTTTTTGATTATTGTGCAAGCAGTAACCTTTTTCACAAGTCGGGTTAGAGTTAGAGCAAAAACTTTTAATTTTGAACTTGTAATATCAGCGCAACCAGGCTCACGCAAAGGCCTCTATTTATCAAGGTCTGGCAGACCTGATCCGACAGTGTGGATCAGGTCTGCCAGACCTCGCTGAATACGGCGAGCAAAACGCTTGCCGTATTCAGCATTGCACCAGCAGCTCACAAGAGCTGCTGGTGCAACGCCGTCCCCTGCAGACTCGCGGCCAATGGGCCGCCAGCAGGGGGTGTCAGTCAACCGGATCGTACTCGATCGGGTTGATTTCCGGCGATGTCTGTCCGCCTGCTCAGAGCAGGCGGACAGGTTATGGAGCCAGTAGTAGTAAAAAAGAGGTGAATGTTCCAAATCCCTTAGCAAAACTTCGTGAGGCTGACACTCAGGTTGATTAAAAGAAATAATCTTTATTAGAATAGTCCATAGGTATACAGCTAGACACATAGGGTAAAAACAAAGGGAAACAAAGTTTGACCGGTTTCGGTAAACAGACCGTAGTCATAAACTTAAAATCTTGCAACATGTGCATACTATTTAAAACAAATAGCCTCCTCTCATTGGAGGAGCTCAACACACCCATGTTTAACCCTTTAATTACCTGGCTGAAGTAATATACAAGTGTACTAATACCTTAATCTGATAGTTATTATAGTTGCATTCACATATGTACAAGTGAAACCAATCAAAAAAATAAAACAAAACATAAACATAATGAAAAAACAGAAGTATACTTATAAATATAATCAAAACCATGTTCATAGACCCACCATATCAAAAGTTGTCTCATAAGAAGTATGTTATAACAAAGGATATAATGGTGATTACTAAACAGATTAGCTGTGACATGATAACCAACTACCAATAATATAGGGGGGTACACATATGTGCAGCAGCAATATACTGCATACATTGTTCAAAGGCTATACACTAATAGATTTAGGAAAATTATGGAAAATTTAGTATATGCGTACAGCAGTATGCTGCAAGCATAATTCTATACTTATGTAATCTATATTATATAGCATGTATCATATATTTATAAATAGTATACTGCATACATTGTTCAAAAGGCTATACACTAATAGATTTAGGAAAATTTGGGAAAATTTAGTATATGCGTACCGCAGTATGCTACAAGCATAATTCTATACTTATGTAATCTATATTATATAGCATGTATCATATATTTATAAATAGTATAAGCCACATAAGGCGCTAACAACATAATAAAAAGGAGAAAGCGCTGGGCAGATATCTATATATACGAAAAAAAGAAAGATTATAAGTACATAATACATATGAGTAGTGGAAAATCAGATTTGTTGAGACCCCTAGGCCAATCAGCTCAATACTAATATGTGATACACTACCAGAAAACTGTACCTGTGAAACAAATATAAGCTTAGCAATTAAATTTAATAATGACTGAGCATACTGCAGTACTTCCAACCACAATAGTTGATTATTAGGGGTAAATAGACAATATATCAGCTACATAGTACTGCCTCTATGCATAAAGATAATAGAGTGATATAACAACAGTAAGTAGTATCAAGTGACACAGATTAGAGTGTGTATCGATAATGTAGAAAATAAACAGCAGTAGATTCCTATCATACTACAGTAAACCTATACTATTTCAGCGGTGCCAATAGTTGATGATGTCAAACTCCGAGTTGAACCCGACAGGTAGCAGGCTACCAAGTTTATGGATCCAGTATATTTCTTGTCTTGATAATATCTGGAATTTATCACCTCCACGAGGGGGTCTCATAACTTGTTCAATAGCCTGCCACCTGAAGGATCCAACATTGCCCCTTTGAACTTCCAAGAAATGCCTTGAGAGGGCTGAAACGGCTCTATCATGACTGATATGCGCAAGATGTTCTTTGATCCGAGTGCCCACCTCCCTTGTGGTTCTACCAACATATTGCCGGCAGCACAAGGTACACTCGACCAAATAGACTACAAATTTACTTGAACACTTTACACATCCTCTAGTCTCAAACACCTCCGACGAAGTAGCAGAGATGAAAGTAGTGGAAACGTGTATGTGATCACAAGATTTGCAAGTTCTTTTGCCGCACCTAAAGGTGCCTTTAAAATGCAGCCAAGAGCTCTGTGGTTTGTTTGTTTTCAGCATACTGGGAGATAAAATGTTTCCCAGTGTCAAATTCCGCTTGTAAACAAATTGACAGCCATCTTTAATGGAACTACTCAGTTTGGAGTCTCCCCTTAAATGGGAAGATTCCTCCTGATTATGTCACAAACCTTGTAGTACTGATTGGAGTATGATGTAATGAATAATGGCTTCTGTTTATTCTTGTGTTCACCTGATATATTATTTTCTCTGTCCCTCTTTGGAACAAGTAGTTGTTCTCTCTCCACTGACTGCACTTCTTTCCTGGCTCTATTGATCACCCTTCTAGGGTAATCCCTGGCCAATAAACGATTTGTCAAAAGTTTGCTCTCTTTTTGATAATCCTTGTCTAAGGAGCAGTTGCGTTTCACGCGTAAAAACTGACCTTTAACAATTCCCTTAAAAACATGCCCAGGGTGATTACTCTGGGCATGTAGAAGACAATTGCCAGATATAGGTTTCCTGTACAAAGTTGAATTAATCCTACCCCCCAAATGATCTGAGGTGAGGCTAACATCCAAGTAATGAATGGTAGACTTGTTCCATTCAAATGCGAATTGTAAACCCACTTGGTTGGTATTTAAATAGTTAACAAACTCTTGGGCTTCTGGTAACCCTGATGACCAAACAATCAGCAGGTCATCTATAAACCTCATGTACCTGACCAATTTGGAAGAAAAGATGTTGCTATCTCCATAGACGTGGAACCGCTCCCACCACCCCATAAAGAGGTTGGCGTTGGAGGGGGCAAATTTAACCCCCATCGCGGTTCCACGCCTCTGGAGATAGCATACATCCGAAAATTTGAAAAAAATGTGTTTAAGCAAAAAGTCTATTGCTCTTAGAACATAGCTTTTATGCTCATCCGAATACCCTGTGTATCTGTCCAGAAAGAATTTTATGGCCTCAATACCAAATTCGTGGGGTATTGAGGAATACAGGGAGACCACATCAATGGTCATCCAACTGTATTCCTCTTTCCACACAATTCCTTCCAGCTTAGATAGGGTATGTGTGGTGTCTCTTAAGTAACTGGGCAAGTTGTGTACCAACGGCTGCAGAAACTGATCAACCCACTTGGATAGTGGCTCCAACAGTGAGCCTATTCCTGCCACTATAGGTCTACCTTTAATCTCCGTAAGGCTTTTGTGGACCTTCGGGAGATGGTGGAAGATGGGCATTACCGGATTATCAACCAAAAGGCAATCGTATATTTTCCTGTCAATAATGCCCATCTCCAGACCATCATCCAGAAGGTCCTTAAGTAATGCCTGATATTGTGTGGTTGGATCTCTCCTTAAGGCAGTATAGGCTTTAGGATCCTGTAATTGCCTAAGTGCCTCACACACATACATCTCTTGGTCTAAGACAACCACGCTTCCTCCCTTGTCGGATTGTCTAATAATGATGGAATTATTATTCTGTAAGCTAGTTATAGCTTCTCTTTCTTTTCTCGTTAAATTGGAATAACTGGTAACTTGTTGTTTAGATAGTGCAGTTAGATCCTCAACTACCCTTTTGTGGAAGACCTCTAGGCCTTTGCCCCTGGCCTGTATAGGATAAAATTGGATCTAGATTTCATTCTACAGGATAATTTATCCACATGAAATTGATCACTGTTCTCATAAGAGAGGTCTTCCAAATTGCTTAATGAACATATATCTGTGAAGGCAAGATCGTCAAAATTGGCACTGGTCTCTGTACGTGTAGTACTCTGAGGGACAATATCACCCTGAAAGTATTTCCTTAGAGTTAGGTTATGGAACCATCAGTCTTTGTGACCGCTGTTTCATAACTGCTGTTTCTGGCGAGCCTGCAGCTTGATAGATAGGCCCCAAAGGGTTTACCGCTAGCGCAATAAATATTCTAGCACAAGCAGTAGTTACCGCTCCACATGTAATCTAGCCCTTAGTTTTGATAATGACTGCCTTATGTGTTTGAATGCATGTTTTTAACATAACCAACAAAAGCAACAGTTCAGGGATGTATGCTTAGTAGCCAGCCCATTTCTGGAGCACTATATGGGAGCAGTTTTGCATCAGTGTGATCCATGTGCAAGAGCACTAGATGGCAGCACTATTTCCTGCCATGTAGTATCCAGATGCATACCTAGGTATCTCTACAACACAGAATATCATGGGAACTAAACAAATTTGATAATAAAAGTAATTTGGAAACTTTTTTCTGTCTGATTCACAAAATAACATTTTTGGGTTTCAAACCCCTTTAACATTTTTAAATATTTGTTGTGTAATTTTATGAGTACATTTTATAAAATGATTCTGATTACCATTATTTAGTTACATTATTTATAGTTGTGATTGCAGTTATATTACATTTTCACATGTGTGTGCCATGTAAGGGCTTAAACAGATAGAAAACCCAATCATTTTCCAGCTTCCAATTTACTTCTGTTATCAAACTAGCTTTGCTCCAATGTTATTCTGTGTTGAAGAGATACCTAGGTAGGCATCTGGAACACTACATGGCAGGAAATAGTGCTGCCATCTAGTGCTCTTGCAAATGGTTAACATTCTTACAAATCTGTTGCCATATAGTGCTGCAATTCATGCATGCTCCTGAGCTTACATCCCTGCTTTTTAACAAAAGATTCCAAGAAAACAAAGACAATTTGATAATAGAAGTAAACTAGAAAGTTGTTCAAGATGACATGATGTATCGGAATCAAACAGAATCAGATAGAATCTGAATTTAAATTTTTTTTTAAAAAATATGTCCGTTGAAGTCAATAATAAGCTATCAATAAACACATTTATGTTACATTATGCAATTAATCTGTGCATTGGATAGCAGAACTTGTAATAATATTACAAAGTATTTCACTGGCTTCACCCGGCAACACACACACACACACACACACATACATATACACATACACACACACACACATACATACATATACACACACACACATACATATACACATACACACACACACACATACATACATATACACACACACACACATACATATACACATACACACACACACACATACATACATATACACACACACATACACATACACACACACACACATACATATACACATACACACACACACACATACATACATATACACACACACATACATATACACAAGGCTCAAAAATTCCACTCGCCAACTCGCATTTGGCGAGTGAAATTTATGC